>NC_052352.1:2822168-2830480 GCF_009727055.1 Benincasa hispida | reverse complement strand
GGAATTAACCTTGAATTTGCAAACAGTGAAGAGTAGACCAATACCTATGCTCAATAAAGCCTCCCATTTTGGGGATAAGATAAGATGAATAGTTTGGCGGACATAGGGTGCAAGACAAGAAATTCACTCCTATCCGATTAGGGTTAGTAGAGAGGTTGTTCCTTTAAAATACTGATTTTGGGTCTTGAACAAGAAGGTCTTACTCTCTCATTGCCAGAGGTATTCAATTGTTGATTGGATCATAAATCAATTGTTCATTAGGGGATCGGTTGGGACTAAGAAACAAGAGGTAATTTTGTGAACACAACCGTTATTAACGAACAACCTGTGAAGGGTTAACTTACTAATCATGGTTATATCGAGTGAACATAATATATCTACAGTGAGGGGAGTTCAGCTATGGGCTTTAGTGGAATCACCCATTAGTTAACGAATGAGGGTTAGTTTCAAGTCTAATGAGTTTAAACCGATTAGATCTCGGATCGTTGAAGCCCATGATCTGTAGATCTGCAAGGTCCCCCTACTAGGCTCGTAAATGGATTATGCTCTAGAAGTAGGCATGAAATAAGTTTATTTTGAAACATTCAAATTAGAATTAGAATTATTTAAATTGTTTAAATAATTATTTATTAATTTTATTAAGAAAATTAATTTATTAATTTTAATTTATGAAATTAATTTTGTAAAATTAATAATATTTTTTCAATTAATAATCTTAGCGGTAAAACAGATATTTTACACAACCGTTATTACGAACAACCTGTGAAGGGTCGACTTGTTAGGTTAAATCATGTGGACATAATATATCTACAGTGAGGGGAGTGCAACTATGAGCTTTAATGAAATGACCCATTAGTTAACGAATGGAGATTAATTTGGTCTAGTCAGTTTAACCAATTAATCTCAGATCGTTGGAGTTCATGATCTATAGGTCCGCGAGGCCCCCCTATTAGCTCGTAACGGACTAGCTCTAGAATAACTGTTGGATTTTATGTCCTAAAACTCGTAGTTTGTAAATTAATAAATATATTTATTTTGTTTTTCGATAAAGTTGTTATTGAAATTGTAATCTTGAATCCAATAAACTAAGGTCATAAGGCTATTTAATATAGTTTGAACTTTATATAGTGATATAAATGTGGATCAAGTTCAAATATATAGCCAAAATGGTCTATAGTATATGAATAAGGTTGGGCACCTTATTCTGGGGACACTATGGATGCGGCCCACTTTGTAGTTAGTACAAACGATGTGATTTTGAATGGTTCATATAGAGATATGTGAGTGGGGGCATCCTATGTAAACAGTTTACATAAGACTAAACCATGAAATAATCATTTTTTACGTTCTAAATGTCGTTTTATGTATAAAGCTGACTATTTCGTTAATTGATGACCTAGGTAACTTAATCTTAATCCTGAGCTAACTATGAACTCCTGTTTACTCAGAATTATCCTTAGATCTGCATAGGTGAGGGCAGCTCAATATCGCTGGCCCAATAAGCCTCTCATTTCAGGGGTAAGATCGGGTGGATAACTAGGAACATAGGGTGCAAGACGAAATTCACTCCTACCCGTTGTAGGGATAGTAGATAAGTTATTCCCTTTAGTACTGAATCCAGGTCTTGAACAAGGGGCCCCACCCTTTTCTTGACTCGAAAGGGATTCGGTTTATAGGTTGGACCTTAAACCAATTGTTCATTAGAGGATCAGTGGAACTTAAGGAATAAGATGTAGTCTCGAGGGTAAAACGATTTTTATGACCCAGTCGAGATTACGAACAACCTATGAAGGATTAGCTTACTAATCATGGTTATATCAAATGAACACAAATATATCTATAGTGAGGGGAGTGGACCTACGGGTACACGTGGGTTGAAGGAAGGTTGTCAACATCGTCCTACGGTCTCCTCCACAGTTTGAAACCGTAGATTCCTATGTTGCGTCTGCTGCCTTTTTAAGTGACACTAAAGTCGTTAACTGCGAACGATCCCTTTGAGGGTTGTAAACATAGGATTTGGAACAACAAACGCTTCATGTAGAAATGAATAGGTCTTATAATTGTCCTATGTTCTTGGGTATGTCTTCTTATTTCGAGGACGTAAAACTCATACCGTCTGTAAGATCTAAAAATGGCATGGTCTATCACTACAAAAATTACTAAGTGTTAGTAAAGGATCTTAAACGAAAAATGATAAACTAAATTCGACTATCGCGGAATATGAAGTTAATTCTGAGAGATAGTATTTGTTATAGAAACTGTCTAACTTCTGTCAAGAGAATCTGGACCGCAGCACATTTGGTATAATCGTGTTCTAAACTACAACTATAAGTATGAGCAAGTGCAAAAAATAATGATTTAGGGTTTACAGTTATTACTTTTGCTGAAAAACTTGATGGATTAAAGCAATTACACTCTAATAGAATTTGTTATATAATATCAAAATGAAACGAGTTCAAATTATACAATTGAGTTATGGCATCGGACCTAAAACTGATCGGGGATATACTCATGTAACATGGAACCCCCCCCGCCCCCCCAACCCCACCCCCTCAAATTTGGAAACCACACATACTTACCGATAGATGATGTGATGATCTTGTCGTAATGTGAGGAATGCTCCTTCGAACCATTCCCTAAGGCTCTAATCTCACAGACTGAATTGTTTGGAGGGGGGAAGCATTTGATAGATGGATTAGGGCGAACCGACTAAAGCCCCAATGCATTATATTCCTCGCCAGTTTATCTAATCTTTGGCAAAAAAATACACTAAGAGTATAGAGTATACCAAAGCAGATTATGGAGAGAAATTTCCTTCTGAAGAGGGAGATTTTAGTACACAACTATACCGATATCATCCTGAGAGGCATGATGCGCTTATAATACGATTTATAAACAGCCGCAATGAAAGAGTGGGACCTCCAGCCCTCAGTGAACATGTTCTAGACAATGATGGTCCACTTCTGCAATGTGGCAGAAGATTAAATGGTGCTACTGATGGACGAGAGAAGTCAAGTTGTTTTATTCTAAGAAATCTTCTTCGAAGAACGTTTTCATGACAATTCTGTAAGAATGCATTGCGAGATGAATACAAAATTGAAAGTACAATCTTACATAACCCTGTATAAGAATGCAGCTGCAGGCTTCCAGACTATATTGAACTAAGGGTGCTAGAAATTGGAAGTAAATGTTGCTTCTACTGGAAAAAAGAGGAATGTCTTCCCAAGCCTGATGTGTAGCCTCACTCTTCGCGCAGGAGTAAAGGTAGTTCCAGCGAAGAAAGACAAAGGGAAAGGAAAGAAGAAACCTGCGTATCAAAAAAAGCAAGAAAAGACTGCTGACAAAAAGAGGTGAGAAGGGAAAGTGTTATGTTAACATTGCAAACTAAATTATGGACACTGGAAAGAGAACAGTTGCCTTCTAAAATAATCTTGCAGCAGAAAGAAGCTAGAAGGATAAAGACTTATATACGTCAACTTAGTCTCTTGAAGTACCGTGTTACTCAGACGTTGAACAGTGGGAAGAATTGCTGCTAAATAGGAGAAGATATTAACTTGACTTTTATTGTGATCATGTAACGTGAACATATTATATACATGAGTTTTTGTGTTATGAGATGAAATTGTTCATTATTCAAGAGAGAAATGTACATTTATGTTCTTATTTCTTATAGAACTTCTATTAGAATTCAAATAATTGTTTAAAATCCATTTAAAAACGAATCAATATGGCTAAGATCAAAGTACATAATAGTTATAGAGATGTTTTGAAAATCTTGATCTAGTTAACAAACATGTAGTTTAAGTTAATCAGGTCAAGAACCACTGTACTCAAGAGTTGAGAGTAACTCAATGTAAGTGGGAGGAAATGTGCCTTCCTGGTCATTATTGAGAATTAGATGCAATTCGTCTCATTGAGGTTATCATTAAGAAGCACTATCGTAATACTAATAATACATTTAAACCACAGGATTCTCTCGCTAAAGTGTATTGAGAAAGTTCAGGCCTATAAGACTAGAGATATCACAGATTAAAGTAACCTAAGGGCAAATAGGAGAGAATATTCGGTATGGGGGAAATACTCAAAATGTTGTAATACCAAATCAGGGTATCCGAGATGCCCTAGTTTGTTGTATTTTCCTTTATATAACTTAGAAGACTCAGTCTGCTCACACTATATCGAAAGATATTAATAAGATTACCGACTGAAAGTTTTAGTCAAAGTGGGTAATTTGTATTGAGCTTTTATGTTCTAAATACTCATGGTTTGGTAAACAGTCAGAACTTATTCTGAAATTCAATAAGTTGTTATTGTGAATCACTATTGTCTTTTTTTTTTTGAAAATCCAATAAACCTAAAAGTCTTTTATCTATTACATGAGTACTTTGATACTTTATATGGAGATTATACAAAGTGGATTAGGTTCGAGTAAATAGCCAAATGATCTATACTATATGAATATAAGATGGGTGCCTATTGCACTAGGTATCACTAATGGATGCAGCCTTACCCTGTAGTTTGTTAACAAAGAGTTGTCAAAGTGCTGACTCAAATGAAGTGATATTCACTATTCTATCCTCATGTTGGGGATCATGAGGAGTGGGGGCTATCCTATTGCAATGAGTTTTGTACAAAGAAATCGGACCCAACGCAAACAGCACTCTTACTTTTATAATGATTTTACTGTTTTAAGACTGAGCTAAAATTTCAAAGCATGACCTAGGTAGACTTGACGCTTAAATCTTGTATGCTAACTCATGTATAATCTCCTATTGTTCTTTGCTTCGGCATGATTATTCCGCGTTTGATTTTGCATAAACACTCAGTTGAGAGTATGATCCTAAGTCTCTATGCTCCAAATTTAAGCCCTCCCATTTTGGGGATAAAGATAAGATGAATATGTGTGGGCGGACCAGAGGTGAGTGCGAAGACAATAAATTCACTCCTATCCGAATGAGGGTTATGTATCGAGAAGAGTTGTTTCCCTTTAGAATACTGATTTTGGGTCTTGAACAAGAGGTCTACTCTCTCATTGGCCGAGCACGGTATCAAATTGTTGATTGGATCATAAATCATTGTTTCATGTTTTATCGGAATCGGGTTGGGTGTAGTTAACTTTTTAAAAAAAACAAGAGGTAATCCATTTTTGTGACACAAAGAAGCCTTGATATATATACGACACTACAATCTGGTTGAAGGGTGAGACTTATTACTAATACTGTCATATGGCTGTTAGATATCTGCGTAAGCTGCGAAAGCATCATAGTACTATCCACTATGAGGGGGAGTCTCAGCTATTGGGCCTTTAAAAGTAAGGCACATCACTCCATTAATAGACAGAATGAGGGGTGTAGTAAGTCTTATCAACCTTCCTTAATCAGTATTTTAAATTAACCGCATTGTTATATCTCGATTCTCTCGATTAGGAGCCCCATGATTTAAAATAGCAAAAGATACGTTTTTGGCAAGGACGCCCATCAACATAGAACACAACGTATAATTTGGATTACCATCCTTCTAGAAGTTAATTGTCTTCATGTCAAGTAAAGGTTGTATATTTTGAAAACATTTCAAATTAGAATTAGAATTGATTTAAATTGTTTAAATAATTATTTATTAATTTTATTAAAGAACACAATATAAATATTTAATAAAATTTTCAAAATACATGATATTGAAACCTTATATTTTGCGTAAAAATTAATAATATTAATTTTTACAAATAATAAATCTTAAGCGATAAAACAGAAGGAGTAAATTTATAACATAACAACCTGTCTTTATTTTTATACTATTCCTAGTCAAGATGCCTATCAAATTCAACGAACAACCTGGTGAAAGGTCGACTTAGTTTAGGTTAAAATCCATGTAGGACATTAACTATAAAGAATGTATTACAGTGAGGGGAAGTGCAAACTAAGAGCTAATATACTGTGAGAAATGGAGCATCTAGCCAATTTAGTATTACACGATGGCAGAATTAATTTAGGTCTAGGTCCAGTTTAAACCAATGTATAAGTCTCAGATCGTTGGGAGTCTACAATCGAATCTATAAAGGTCCGGCGATGGCCTCCTATTAGCCTTCCCAGTAAACGGACTAGATGCTAGATCAAACTGTTGGATTTTAATTGTCTCATAATTTAACTCTGTAGTTGTAAATTATAAATATATTTATTTTAGTATATTTTCGTAAATTGTATTGAAACGTTGTATATTAACAATGTTAACCTTGAATTCCCAATAAACTAAGGTCATAAACGCTTTATAAATTTATGCTTGAATCTTTATATGAAGTGATATAAATGTGGATCAAGTTCAAATATATAGCCAAAATGGTCTATAGTATATGAATAAGGTTGGGCACCTATATCTGGGGACACTATGGATGCGGCCCACTTTGTAGTTATACAAACGATGTGATTTTGAATGGTTCATATATAGAGATATGTGAGTGGGCATCCTATGTAAACAGTTTACATAAGACTAAACCATGAAATAATCATTTTTTACGTTCTAAATGTCGTTTTATGTATAAAGCTGACTATTTCGTTAATTGCATGACCTAGGTAACTTAATCTAATCCTGAGCTAACTATGAACTCCTGTTACTTCAGAATTATCCCTTAGAATCTGCAATAGTGAGGCAGCTCAATATCGCTGGCCCAATAAGCCTCTCCATTTCAGGGGTAAAGATCGGGTGATAACTAGGAACAATAGGGTGCAAGACGAAATTCACTCCTACCCGTTGTAGGGATAGTAGATAAGTTATTTCCTTTAGTACTGAATCCAGGTCTTGAACAGTGGGCCCCACCCCTTATTTCGTTGACCTCGATAAGGTATTCGGTTTATAGGTTGGAACTTAAACCAATTGTTCATTAGAGGGATCAGTGAGACATTAAGGAATAAGATGTAGTCTCGAGTTTAAAGAACTGATTTTTATGACCCAGTCGAGATTACAACAACCTATGAAGGATTAGCTCTATAATCATGGTTATATCGAAATGAAACACAAATATATCTATAAGTGAGGGAGTGGACCTACGGGGCTCTATGGAATGACCAGTTAGTTAACAAATGTTGATATAGCTCGTCTAAAGAGTTTAGCTACTAATCTCGAATCGTTAGAGCCCATATCTATAGGTCCATTAGGTTCCCTAACTAAGCTCATGTGGAATAAACTTAGAAACAATATGATAAAATGATTCGAATTGTGAATTAGGTAAAGAGAGAGAAAACCGACAAGTAATATGTATATAGTGAGTTTACAGTTTTTCTAGTTTAGGATACAAATTTAACATTTAAAATGTGATTTAAATATCAAAAATATGAATATGTTCATACTCGGTAAGCTCGGAAATATGGAAATGGTCAAAGATGTAAAAAGTACAAAGAGTTACTTTTGACTTTGAAAGTCAAACTTTGACCGACCTTATATTCAAAGTGATTTGAATTTCGAGAAATGAATGCGGATTCATGCTCGGGAGATCAAATTATCAACACGGAAAAAAATCATAAATCAAAATGTTGACTTTTGGTCAAAGTCAATTTGTCCTTTGACTATAGTTAGCGGAAAAATCCAAACTTTTGTTGGATAATTCCACTAAAAAAATAGTGGGCAAGGTGTGTTGGCTTATAGTAAAGAAACATTAAGCTAAGATAGTGGATTATAGGTGTTTAGGTTTTTAATGGATTTGGTTCATGCAATTGTTTGCATGGTTTTTCTATAAAATGGCTTTTGATTTTAATATAATAGAAGATTTATGACATTTTTGCCAATTTTGTTTTTTAATTTGGGCTGAAAAAAACCTCTTTTCTTTGTGTGAAGTTCAAAACCAAAACCCAAATATTCTATTCCTTTTTTCCATCTTTTTTCTCTCTCTCGGGGTCCTTCATCCACCGGTCCTATAACAGTTCTGAGTCTAGAGAATGGTAGGTCAACTCTAGTGGTGGTCCAGAAGAGTTCGGGTCGAGATTCGGTGAGGAAAGGCGTTTCCGGGAGCTACAAAGGTTGTATCTCATCCCTTTTTAATTACTGTTTTCCTTCAATTGCATGCATAATTTCCTTTTAATTAAAAGCAATTAGAGGTGTAATTAGATCCTAATTCCACTGCGTATGTCTTGAGTTCCATCAATAACATGAATAAAGTTAATTTAAAACGTTCAAATTAGAATTAAGGGAATATTAGTAATAGATAGATATAATTACATGTTTAATTTTGGAATTAAACGAAATAGGAGAATTATATATTTAAATATGATTTAAATATATAAAGATATATATGTGTTAAGAATTAATTATAAATTATTACGTGC
>NC_052352.1:2720488-2822143 GCF_009727055.1 Benincasa hispida | reverse complement strand
ATTTGATATTAAATTAATTAAGTTTTATTTAATAATTAATTTACGAAATTAATTAAAATTTTCATTTTTTAAAAATTAAAAAGATTTAATAAAATCAAAATTTTATTTTTTGAGATAAAATTGAAAAAGGAAAAGGAAACAAAATACTTAATGGAAAATGAAGTTTTTCCATTATCCATCTTTTGAAGTAGCTCACACAAGAAGTAATATCTTTGCCTTGTCATCTCCAAGTATGAGCTGCAACTCATGCAATTCACTCCTTTGCATGTTGATCTGCAATATAATAAAAATATTGGAGTGAAAATCGGGCATGCAATCTATAGAGATTTTGAGAGAAAAATTGGTTTGAAAAAAGAGTTCTTCAGCTAGTTTTCTGCAGTGAGCATTTCTCCTTCTATCTTTAATTAAAGCTTATTTTGAGTCCCACAACTCAACCTAGAGCATCAAGAGAATAGTGGGGAAGATCTTGAGGTGGTCTACAATAAGATTTGGAGAAGATAGTAGCTGGTGAAGGAGCTTTGAAGAAGTTATACAAGAGGTATGTCTTGAAATTCACTTGTTTCTGCAAAAGAATGCTTTATTTTGCCAAAATTAGTGAATTTGAGTGCTTAGATGATCCTTGTGCTTCCGCTACTGTTGATACAATCCTACAAATGGTATCAGAGTATCAAATAAGCATTCAATTCGATTTAATTTTGGTTTGGTGGGTGTTTTATATGAGAAATATAAAACTCATACACTGATATGGTTTTTTGAGTTTTGGCATTTTAATTCTCTTTAATTTCTCATTTAAATTTGTAATTGGTTCTTGTTTGATGAGCTTTTATGTGTTAGCAAGAGTCTGTAATTTATTTGGAGTCATTAGATTCGCAATTAAGATGTAATTGAAGAAACAAGTGAAGTAGGTCGAGCTGTTTTCTAGTTTTCAACTTCTGCTCAAAATCGTTGTTGAGGTTCCAGTTGCTAAATGATCGTCTAACTCCAAACGCTACACAATGTGAAGAAAAGCTAGACGATCATATAGCAATAGGCGCTAGTCGTTATGATGTTGAACGCCAAACGATTGTGTACCTGCGGGAGTTAAACGATGTGTTCAATTTGCTATACGATAGCATTAAGCGATCGTCTAGCTTTGGTGTGGGAACTAAACGATACGTTAAATTTACTATACGATGGTACTATGCGATCTTTAACAACGATGCGCACTAAGCAATGCGATGAAGTGCTACGCAATAGTGCTGAGCGATCGTTTAGAAGCGGAACTAAACGATCGTGTAGACGAAGTGCTAAGCGATGGATTGAAGTTTCTATGTGATGGAACTAAACAATCGCTTACCTACGATGTTGAACGACACAATGATGTTCTATACGATGGAGCTAAAAGATCGTTTAGCTACAATGGATACTTGATGCTTGATTTTATGAAGTGGAAATGTAGATGATATGTGTTGATGAAATTGCATTGTGCACTCAAGTTTCCCCAGCGGAATCCAAGTGTAAATTCCTCTGAGTTTCCTGGTAAGTCCAGGGTCAAACACAGGGACTTGTAAAAATAGATTGCGTTGGTAATTTTTATGAAAACCTTGCGGTAACTGAGTAAATAAATTGTTGGTTTGTTGTTGATTGCGTTAATGAGAAAATAAACAAATGCGACGGATTTGAGAAAAGGCAATTGTGTGATAGATGCAATGAGTATGCGATGAACGGGTTGAGAAGATCTTTAGCTAGTATTACTTGGGAATGCGTCAGACTATGCGATCATGTTACAACCATACACAACAAGTCATTTCCCAATGTAAATGTGATGCTCCTAAGTCTAGGACGCATGTGTTGAATAAAAAAGTGTTCATAGAGCTTATTTCTAAGTCTCTACTCTTGTCCTATGCGATGATGCAAAATGCATGAAAGCAAGGTGACTGCATACAATCATATCCTATCTCTAGAATGCATGCGATGTGTTAATAACAAATAGTGATCATTCCTAAGCGCCTATCTCTTGTATTATATGTTATAATCTGACTCTCCCAAGCCTAGATTCTAACCTGACCTTCCCAAGTCTAGATCCTGTCCTTGGACTACCCTCCCGAGTATTTCTAATGGACGAATGAAACATATATAATACAAGATAATCGCAAAGAATGAAGATTCCCTAGTTGTGCTAGCTAAATACTTCTAAACCCATTCAACTGATTTAGCTACTCATGCGTGAATAACAGAGAATGAATAGATATAGAGAAGAAAATTCCATTTTTATAAATGAGTTGAGTACAAAATGACAATGGAAGTTAAGGGTAGAGAGTCTGGTAGCAATTATTTGCTGACCGAGGCTTTTACACTGAAATCTTTATTCTATTCTAAAGATGTTCCCGCTTCCACAGATGTCGGCCCTCTCATTATCCTTGAAGTTTTCGGCTCTCTCCCAAGCTTACTAGAACGATCTGCCGGCACAACTGATAACGGGGAGAAATGCACGTTATCATAGTGCTAAGTTCTTAAACAATGTTGGATTGCATTGATAAAATATATTACTTTGCGTCCATTAAGCATCAATTTCGTAATATTGCAGTCGCATGCGTTCAGCGCATTAGAATTATTGATTTTTGTATTTTTGTGCAGAATATGCGTTAACGCAATGCAAAAATTGCGATCATAGGAATTCATTGGTCGAGCGCAACTTCACCGCAAGGGTTTATGTTGATTGTGCTCACAAACATTCACTTGAGAAGGATCGCCGTAACTTGGTTAGCGCAACATGGTGGGCGCATCTAAGTGAAAGGCCAATTAAGAGTGATGAGACGGAAAGTTGATGACAGTCGAATCCAAATTAAGTTGTCAGCCGATAACGGTCACAAAGTACATTCAGCTATATCGGTAACAATCATTTGGCGCATCAATCAGGAATTAAAGTTGTCCCATCTGTACAACCGGGAGAGAGAAGCCGCCTTTCACCATTGATGCTCTATAAATACCAAGTGCGTTCTTCAGAAAAGGGGTTCACCGTTCACCGTTTTAACAACCAGTTACTTCTATTCATAATTTTCCTTTTCATTTTAAGGCGGAGTAAGAGAAGAGTGGTGGCGCCGGAGATCGCTCAAAGCAACTCGAGAGAGAAATTTGGGGCGTAAAAGCAGAGAGTAGGCCAACTCTCGCGAGAGCGAGAATATCTTTAGAACACGAGTAGAAACAGTGTAAACGTCTGGTAGCAAGAAATTGTTACTAGGTTCTTTATTATACTTTCATTGTTATTTGTATTTCATCTTCATATCTATTCAATGGAAGTTCTATTTCTACATCTGCTCACTCTCTTAATACGTATGAGTAGCTAAACTAGTTGAATGGGTTGAGAAGAACTAAGCTAACATGACCTAGGAAGTTCATTGCTTGCGATTGTCTTGTTTTATGCTGTGCAAAATACCCTTTAGAGTTACTCGAGAGAGAGTCTAAAGAAAGAACCTAATGTCTCAAGAGAGCTAGGTTAGAATCTGGACTCGAAAGAGCAAGATTAGGCTTGCATAAACAAGAGATAGGGACTTAGAGATAAGCTCTGTTTGTCAACTTGCATCGCATGCATCCTAGGAATAGAAATGATATTATGTGGTCGCATATTTGTGTGGATGTCATTTTGTCATCGCATAAATAGGAATAGAGGTTTATGTGTAAACCCTGTAGACTTATCGCATATATATCGCATGCGTTCTAGCCTTAGAAGCCGTGGTATTCACACCGAGAGGTGGTTTACTGTTGTATGCATGTTGCATGGTCGCAAGCATGAATGCATTCTAGGGAGTGTTAGTCGAACCCTTTCTCAACCCGTTCACTGCATATTCATCGCATTTCCCGTTTACCAACTCTTTTCAAACTCTGCCGCATTTGTTATTTAATTTTAATCAATGCAATCAACAAACCAAATACTTTACTTATTTTCCCGGTTACCGTAAAGTTTTCATCAAAATTATCAACGCAATCTATTTTCACAAGTCCCTATGTTCGACCCTAGACATACTAGGAAACTCAGAGGAAACACTTGAATTCCGCTAGGGAAACTTGAGTGCACAATGCAATTCTATCAATGCATATCATCCATATTTCCACTTCATAAACACGAGCATCAAGTTTTTGGCACCGTTGCCGGGGACTTGGCAACTAAATGTTTGTTAAGTTTTGTGTCTGTATGAGCAAAATTTTTATCTTGGGTGTATTGCAGCTTGTGCAACCATGTTGCAAAAAATATTGAAGTGTAGGCGATGCGCTGAAAGCCAATGTTGACCCCAAGGTAGGAGGGCAATTAGTCACAAAAGAGCTGAAGGCAGTTTTAAGCTCATGGTGGCCAACATGCGCCCAACAATTTCCAGAAGTTCCAATGGTCAAGGCATCTTGACCGCCTTGACCCCAAGCAGTTGAGAGCCATCTCCTGCATGGAAGACTCCTTACGGTGACAATACTTTTACTTTTCCAGGGACATCTTCTACTCTATCTTTAAATTGCTTTCTTAGTATAGGTTATTTGTTTTATTTTTTTATTTTGGTTATATGGCTGCTTCCTTGGTTGTGGTACGTTTGCTCTTGTACGTGCAACAATAAATCTCCTCGGTTCGTAGTTCAACGGAAGAATTCCTTTCACACTTCAATGCATGGCTTTAATTGCGTGGATTCCAACGCATGAGTGCATGCGTTGTTCCGCCTAAGGTCTTTTCTTGTTATCTTGTATGCCTTATCCTTTTGAAATTCTCTTTTTCCCGATTGCATTGTTTTGTGATGTTTTTATGATGGTACGTATAGTTCACCGCATTTTCAAACTAATCAACGCAAGGCATTCTCTAAGTTTGGGGGTAGCAGCGGTCTCGGAGAATTGCGTTCATTATATTGTGATCATTTGGAAAAAAAAAATTGAAGTGAGATTTTGGGAATAATAGCTCCATTGTCAACGCAATGGGGAAACCCATGTTGATAAGAGTTAAGCTGTGAAAGGTACTTGCTCGAAGTTGGATGTCCGCATGACACACGTGGGGGCAAGCCAAAACGAAGGCAAGTCGCTAGGATCAGCGCATTAGCGCAACTCCTCTGTCTGGTGCAAGTCAAAACAAATGAGACAAGAGTTGAAATATGAAACGCACTGAAGTTGGATGCCCGCATGACACACGTGGAGGTAAGCCAAAACGAAGGGTGTAACCAGGTTCAACGCCGCTGAAGCTATAGCATCATCATTCGCTGGAATCGAAAATATCTGCGAGATCGGGTCACAATTTGTCGCAAAGTTTTGAATTATTTGACGAACGCATTCTCAAAAGCTAAACACAAAGTTGCGGTGATGGTCAAAGGTGTGTGTAAATTATATCTGAGAAGTGGTCATCGCCAAAGAAAGCATGAAAGAAGTTTGAATTTCTTGAGTATAACGCATGCTTAAGGACAAGCATGATTTTAAGTTTGGGGGTGTAGACATGCAGAAATGCTAGTTCATCTTAGGACTTTTTACTTAGAATTATGAAGGTTGTTAGGCAGAAATTGCGTCAATCATACTAGGAATTCACGAGAATATGAGTTTGCGTCAATCAGCATGTCGAATCTCAACTAACCCATTACTTTGCGTTAATTATGCGTTTAATGTTCTATTTTTGTAGCCAATGCAGGAAATGAACGCAAACACGGAAACCGGACCATCACATAGATGACCGCATGTGGAGAAACACTCCATCGCAAAGGCAAACGCATTGATCAACGCATGGATGTTGCGGTAATCAGCTGTATGCGTCACCTCCTTCATCCATTTCGAGTGACGACCGGAGCCTTCGACCAGAGCTAGATCTCGAGAGAGTCAGCTCCTCCACCCATCCATGGCACCACTAACAACCTTGACGCACATCCGCTGGAGGCAAAGTTTTACTTCCAGCCGTTCGTTTCTTGTTCGTTTCTTTTCCTATATTGTATTGTATGACATTTTGAATTAAGAAATTAATACAATGTGTTTTTAATGCATTTCTCTATTCCTTTGACTCCATCTCCATCTTCTTGCTTAGCATCTTTACTTTCATTGCAACACTTAGTGGGATTGCTTGGGTATTACATACTTAGTCATGTGGATTAGGGATATGAAGCATGTAGCAACCTACCGAGAGGTGTGCGTTGCGTGAGTGTGTGAGTAACCTTATTTGCTTAGTGTGAAGCTGCGACAACGCCTATCTATAGGCTAATGCATTGCTTGTCTATGAGTAAGGTCAGCAACAACCAACTGCCCGAGAGGGTAAGTGGTTGGTCGCATTAAGCAATGTATGTGTTGTTCATTAGGGATAGTAACAACCTTGCATCAACCAAGTTCATGCGGTTACCTTGTCCTATGAGCGCATCATTCATCATTTAGGCATACTAGAGAGAGTAGTCTAAAACCCAAATCTAAGACTCGAGAGAGCGGATTGGAACGCATAGGCAAGAATAGGGATTTTAGAGATAAGCTCTGTTTGTCAACACTGCATCGCATGCACCCTAGGAATAGGAATGATATTATGTGGTCGCATATTTTTGTGGATGTCATTTTGTCATCGCATAAATAGGAATAGAGGCTTATATGTAGGCCCTGTAGACTTAGCGCATATATCGCATGCGTTCTAGCAATAGAAGCCGTAGCTTTCGTACCGAGAGGTGGTTTACTATTGTATGTGGGTTGCATGATCGCATAGATTGCGTTGACTAGGGTTGCCCTTGCGATCACTCTTAAGTTTTGCAATGAAACATCTCTGCATTTTATCTATTTTCCCACACATTTATTTTCATGTCAAGATTTGTCGCAACTTTACTTTTCATGCATATTCTCATTGCTTTGTCTGTTAGATAGAAGTAGGAGTAGGATTAACTTAGCAATATCCCCTCCATTCTTTTATTTTTACCGCCGCATGCACATTACTGCAAACATATAGTTACAAGTCCCTGTGTTCGATCTCGGATTACCCAAGAAACTTGTGTTCATGTTATACTTGGCATGAGCGCAAGAAAACTTGTGGTAGGACGCATGGTCATCGTATACATTCGTTAACGCATTTTTCATTCCAACGCATGGCCATCGACGCATGACTATCAACGCATATCTTATGAACATGCATCACATAACGCGTCCACGGGATTTTGGTTGTTGAGTAAAATTTGACTTCCAATCTACCGACACCAAGTTTTTGGCGCCGTTGCCGGGAACTTTGGCGAAATAGAGTGCTAATAGTATTTTTTTTATTTCTTTGCAGACTCTCAATCTTTGGCGAATTACGACCCGAAGATTGAGAGGACTTTTAGAATAAGATTAAGAGAACACCAACAACAACAAGAAGAAACACCAAGAATGGCAGAGCAACCGGATGCAAGGACTGCTAACGCGAATAATATAATGGCCAATCTCATCCTTCTGGCGAATGACCGCAATAGTTTTATCCGGGACTATGCGTCATTGAGCCTCTAGGATTTCTTTATAGGAATCATGAGGCTGGCGCTAGATGGATCGTGGTTTGAAATGAAGCCAGTAATGTTGCAGATGATCTAAGCTGTTGGGCAGTTTGGAGAAAGGCGTGGTGAAGACCCGTATGCCCACCTCCGGAGCTTCATAGAAATATGCAACACTTTTGTGTTTCCGAATATCTCAACTGAGGAAGTCCGACTAACTCTGTTTCCCTTTTCTTTGTGTGATCAGGCGAGGAATTGGGTATATTCTCTCGAACCGGGAGAGATAACTTCGTGGGAACAGGTGGTGGAAAAGTTTATGAAGAAGTATTTCCCACCAACTGAGAATGCTAGGAGAAGGAAATTAGTAACAAATTTTGAACAAGAAGATGACGAATCACTCAGCGATGCATGAGTGAGGTTTAAGCGGCTGGTAAGAGACTGTCCACACAATGGCTTACCAAATTGCCTACAAATGGAAATTTTCTACCAAGGATTGAACCCCTCTTCGCAGACCACTACCAATGCGGCAGCCGCTGGTGGTGGTTTACTCGACAAAACATTATAGAAGGCTAAGAGTATACTTGATCGCATTTCCAAAAATCACGAGGATTGGAGGGAAAGTGATCAGAGACTAAGAATCAAAGAAAATGACGCAAATAATGGGGCTATCGCATCCCTGCACAATCAAATGACTGCGATGATGAGTTTAATACAAGGCATCACAATTAATAATACGGGAGCGAAGAAAGGGCAGGTCAGCGCAATTACTCAAACGAACGCAAGTTGTATCAATTGTGGAGATGCTCATCTGATGGAAGAATGCCCAACAAACCCGCAGTCGGTATACTTCATGAGAGATAACCTCTATTCCAATACATATAACCCCGGGTGGCGAAACCACCCAAATTTTGCTTGGAAGAATCAACAACAAAATTTTCAACCTGTGGCGCAAAAAGAAGGGCCACCGGATTCTTTCAATGTAACAACGGTCAACTGAGCAATCAAACAAGTAGCTCACAACAACCACCACAATCTTCTTCTTTATAGAGCCTATTGAAGCAATATCTAGAGAAAAATGAGACGGTGCTTCAAAGTCAAGCCACGTCCATCTGCAATCTTGAATTACAGATGGGCCACAATTGCGAGTGAGCTGAAAAATAGACCGCAAGAAGCGTTGCCGAGCTCAACTGAGATCCTTCGCAATGCTGGGGGTAACGAGAAGGAACAATGCGTAGTAGTCTCCTTGCTAAGCAACAACATAACTGCAGAAGTAGGGGAGAAGAGCATTGCGACCAACTTAAATGCGGTGATAACCGAAGACCCGCTGACCTATAGTTTGGAGAAGCCCGAGAAAACAGACCCTGAAATTGCGTCCACCCTTAAGCCTTGGATTTTGAGACAAAAGAAGTCCAATCACCAGTAACTCCGTAAAGATTGAAAGAGGAACAAATTGAGGAAGAAAATATTGCAATAGTGGCTGCAGCACAAAATGCTATGATCCTACTTAAAATGGGCGACCCAGGAATCTTCATGTTCCCATGCTCTATCGGAGGGACCTTCAGTGGCCAGGCACTATGCGACCTTGGGGCAAATATAAACATAATATCGTTGTTAATCTTCAAACAATTGAATGCCGGTACACTTATGCCCACAAAGGAAACTCTCCTGCTTGTGAAAGATCTCGAATATAACCTGAAGGGGAGTTGAAAAATGCCGCAATCTCAATCGATAAATTTATCCTGCCGGCGGACTTCCTCATTTTGGATTATAAAGCGGATGAAGATGCACCCATCATATTGGGACGACCATTCCTTTCAACCGGTCGCACTCAAATTGATGTGCGCAAGGGGGAAATTGTAATGAGCATTCATGGGAAAAAACTTTGGATTAAGGTAGTAAAGACCCTAAAAGACAAAGAAAAGTGAGAAAAGCCACCATAGACATGAACAAACCAGCCGGAAATAAGTGGTCCCTGCGTTATCAAATGATTGCAACTTATCAAGGACGCAAGTTTTGGGAAACCTTATTTCTTCAACTATTTTCTCCACTACTCAGAATTTTTATTATCTTTTCAAATCCTTATCTATCCTTATTTTACTGTCACTATCTTTATTATAAAAAAAATGTGATAACAAGTTTTATTTTATTTAAAATAATTTGACCCTCTCTTTGTTTTTCTTGCAACGATCAAGGCGCTGGATTGCGGAGATATTACACAAAGAAGTATTTATCTTACTCCATCACCACAACCCAAAGAAGAGAGATTGCCACAAAGATGGATGCGTCAATACAATGCAGGCGACAGTGCAAAATTTGGGGGTGTACTCTTCCTTATCTTTATTTCCAATTTTGCGCTATCACATTGCATTTGAGTCTTCAAAGTTTTATAATCGCATCCTCTTTAATCACCACAATCATTTGACATAGATAAATTTAGTGAGTTACTGCATTCTGTTTCTTTACTATGTATGATTTCAATGATGAAAAATATGCTTCTATTTCTTTCGTATATATTAGAGTTAACTTAATCTTAAGATAGTCACCTCATGAAATATTTTTAGAAGTTAGGGGTTTGCTATCTTTCTTTCAAACTCTCTTTACAACGTATTTTAGAACATGGCATGACTTATTTTAATCTTTTGACAATGAGGACATTGCCGTATTTTAAATTTGGGGGTGAGGTATTTATTTTTGAACTTGCTATTTTCTTTCGGAAAAATGAGAATAACAACTCCACTGTCAACGCAATAGGAAACCCATGTTGATAAGAGTTAAGTTATGAAAGGCACTTACCAGTAGTTGGATGTCCGCATGACACACGTGGGGGCAAGCCAAAACGAAAGTAAGTCACCAGGATCAACACATAAATCAATGATCGCAACTCCACTGCCAAATCGGTATGAGTTTAGTCTGAGGAAGAATGCATTGCTCATAGTTGGATGTCCGCATGACACACGTGGGGGCAAGCCAAAACGAAAGTAAGTCACCAGGATCAACACATAAATCAATGATCGCAACTCCACTGCCAAATCGGTATGAGTTTAGTCTGAGGAAGAATGCATTGCTCATAGTTGGATGTCCGCATGACACACGTGGGGGCAAGCCAAAACGAAGGCAAGGCACTTGGATCAGCGCAAGGTCAGAAAAAATAAGTAATGAAAAAAAATTTTGTGCAAGGATAAAATCATTTGACACCCCGATAGAAAATTTTCTTTTTACAATAAATCATACGATGTTCTGGAATTTAGTAAAGTCCTTTTGAAAGTTAAGTTTGCAGTCCCTAGGTCTTAGAAATATTTTAAGAAGAAACTTGAATAAGACTTAAGAAAATTCTAGTATATAGGATTTGAATGAAGTATCCTTGAGAAATCTAGGAAAAGAACTTTGCGGTGGACTTGCTAAAGGAATCTGGGGGTGTGATAACGTGCAGAAATGCACGTTATCATAGTGCTAAGTTCTTAAACAATGTTGGATTACGTTGATGAAATATATTACTTTGCGTCCATTAAGCATCAATTTCGTAATATTGTAGACGCATGCGTTCAGCACATTAGAACTATTGATTTTTGTATTTTTGTGCAGAATATGCGTTAACGCAATGCAAAGATTGTGATCATAGGAATTCATTGGTCGAGCACAACTTCACCGCAAGGCTTTGCATTGATCGTGCTCGCAAATATTCGCCCGAGAAGGATCGCCGCAACTTGATCGGCATCGTGGGTGCATCTGGGTAAAAGGCCAATTAAGAGCGATGGGAAAGAAAGCTGATAACAGTCGAATCTAAATTAAGTTGCCAGCCGATAACGGTCATAAAGTACATTCAGCTTTATTGGTAATAATCATTCGGCGCGTCAATCAGGAATTAAAGCTGTCCCATCTGTACAACCAGGAGAGAGAAGCCGTCTTTCACCATTGATGCTCTATAAATACCAAGTGCATTCTTCAGAAAAGGGGTTCACCGTTCACCGTTTAACAACCAGTTGCTTCTGTTCATAATTTTCCTTTCCATTTTAAGGCGGAGCAAGAGAAGAATGGTGGCGTCGGAGATCGCTCAGGGCAACTCAAGAGAGAACCTTGGGGCGTAAGAGCAGAAAATAGGGTGACTCTCATGAGAACGAGAATATCTTTAGAGCATGAGTAGAAACAGTGTAAACGTCTGGCAGCAAGAAATTGCTACCAGGCTTTTTATTATACTTGCATTGTTATTTATACTTCATCTTCATATCTATTCAATGGAAGTTCTATTTCTACATCTGCTCACTCTTTTAATACGCATGAGTAGCTAAACTAGTTGAATGGGTTGAGAAGAACTAAGCTAACATGACCTAGAAAGTTCATTGCTTGCGATTGTCTTGTTTTATGCTGTGCAAAATACCCTTTAGAGTTACTCGAGAGAGAGTCTAAAGAAAAAATCTAATGTCTCGAGAGAGCTAGGTTAGAATCTGGACTCGAAAGAGCAAGATTAGGCTTGCATAAACAAAAGATAGGGACTTAGAGATAAGCTCTGTTTGTCAACTTGCATCGCATGCATCCTAGGAATAGAAGTGATATTATGTGGTCGCATATTTGTGTGGATGTCATTTTGTCATTGCATAAATAGGAATAGAGGTTTATGTGTAAACCTTGTAGACTTATCGCATATATATCGCATGCATTCTAGCCTTAGAAGCCGTGGTATTTGCACCGAGAGGTGGTTTACTGTTGCATGCATGTTGCATGGTCGCAAGCATGAACGCATTTTAGGGAGTGTTAGCCGAACCCTTTCTCAACCCGTTCACTGCATATTCATCACATTTCCCATTTACCAAGTCTTTTCAAACTCCGTCGCATTTTTTATTTAATTTAATCAACGCAATCAACAAACCAAACATTTTACTTATTTTTCCGATTACCGCAAAGTTTTCATCAAAATTATCAACGCAATCTATTTTTACAAGTCCCTGTGTTCGACCCTGGACTTACCAGGAAACTCAGAGGAATTTACACTTGAATTCTGCTGGAGAAACTTGAGTGCATAACGCAATTCCATCAATGCATATAATTCATATTTCCACTTCATAAACACGAGCATCAACAACTTCCTCCCTCGCATCTGCCTTAAAATGAAAGAAAACTATGAACAAAAGCGTGCAACTGAAGTATGAAATCTCTAACTGTTGAAATCTCTGAAGAATGCCCTTAGTATTTATAGAGCATCCACGGTGAAGGGCGGATGGGACAGTTTTAATTCCTGGCTGATGCGCCGAATAATTGTCACCGAAAAGCTGAATGTACTTTGTAATCGTTATTGGCTGTCAACTTAATCGGATTCGATTGTTATCAGCTTTCTATCCCATCGCGATTGATTAGTCTTTCACCCAGATGCGCCCACCATGTTGCGTTGAACAAGTTGCGACGATCCTTCTTAGACGAATGTTTGCGAACACAATCATCGTAAAGCCTTGCGGTGAAGTTGCGCTTGACTAATGATTTCCTATGACCGCAATTCTTGCATTGCATTAACGCATATTCTGCACAAAAATACAAAAATCAACTGTTCTAATGCGTTGAACGCATGCGACCACAATATTATGAAATTGATGCTTAATGGACGCAAATTAACATATTTCGTCAACGCAATCCAACATTGTTTAAGAACTTAGCACTATGATAACGTGCATTTCTACCCGTTATCAATACTAAACGATGACATGAAGCGCTAGACGATGGTGTTAAGTGATAGATTGGTTCTATACGTTAGAACTAAGCAATAGCTATGCGGTGGAGTTGAGCGATCGTGTAGTTTTACACAATAGCTAAGCGATCTTTTAGCTTCAGCAGTCACTAAGCGATCATGTAGTTTTATGCGATAAAGCTAAAGATCGTTTAGATGAGGCAAACACTAAGCGATCGTGTAGTCCTTTCATAATATAAGACGATGAAGCAAGATGATAAGCTTCAGTGCTACACGATCGGCCTTTGCAAGATTTTGAGGTTGGACCGAGAGTAGCCAATTTGACCAGTTTTCTTAAGGTCCAATCCGGTTCAGCCTCAAAGTATTTTGGCTGTTCCGGTTCAGACTTTGATGATCCAGTTCAGACTCAACCAGTCTGATTCAAGATGTTTGGGTTCGATTTAGAGCGATTCGAGCGGTTCTAAGATGGTTTTAAAGCTGATTTGTAATAGTTAGGCTTCTACTTGATTGCTTTTGCCAAAACTAAAACCATATCAGTTTGTGTTTAATTATTTATGCATTTTATGTATGTTATAATTAAATAAATCTTGTATGTGCATATAGTATACCATTTAGATTTAAAATCTCACCATAGAAAGCATGTTACATGCACTGAAAGTATGTTATAATTGTTATAATATATAGTATGCATGTTAGGGTTTCTTGTATTTAATATAAATGTTATATTAAATGTTAAATACCTCATGTATGTTATGGATGAATAACATGTCTAAAGTTTTATAAGTTGTTATAAAATTGGGTTACACATTTAAAATCCATAAATAACAGTTGCATGCTCACGTAGGTTGACCACCTGTTTTAATTGTTAAAACTTATAAAACCTAGGTTACAAACTCAACAGGTATATAATCCTCTCTAAGACTAGGGGTAATTAAGTTGACGGGTTACGGAACACCTCCTACCCGAGGATTATGGCCGAATTATTGAGCGTTGGTAATCGGTTTTATTAGCATACGTGAGTGATATGAGGTAATAAAATGGTTTATCACCTAGATATCGTAGGTTAAAATCCAATTATAAGAGTTATACTTAGATAAACCACATAGACTTTGGGTTGTTTTATTAGCCGAAAAGAACCTAAGTATAAATCTACCCAAATAAAACACTTCAGTGGCAGTTTAATAACTTCTATATGATAGAGTTATTAGAAAACTTCAGTGGGAGATTAATACATATATGATACGTTATTTTTAGCTCTCACATCTCTAAGAGTTCACAATCCAGATTTAAGTGGTACTTCGTGTCACCCTGGAAGTGAACTCCATTTGGAAAGTATTTTTTAGCTTAAATCTAGATTTCGGTGAATAAAGGGAAGTTGTTCAAACATAAGTCTATTATTCAATATAAGGATTTCAACTTCCACGTCTCCTCATAGTTTACGCCATGAGATTCATATGATACTTTGTGTCACCCTGGAAGTGACCTCCATTCGAAAAGTGTTTTGTATGAGTCAATATCAAGGTAAATAGAGGAAGTAGTTCATAGTAAAGGATATATGTCTATATATCCTACGGTCTCCTCCATTAGTCTGAACTCTGAGATTCTTATGTTTCATCTGCTGGTTTGCTTTAGGCGGCCCTTTGCTAGTCGTTTAACGATGGCTATCCCCTTGAAGGGTTGTAACATAGGATTCAGAACAATACAGGCTTCAATAAAATGAATAGGGTCTTATAGTTCTGTCTTTGATGTTGTCTTCTATTTCAGAGGCGGGTTCATACCGTTCTATAGGATCTGAAAATGGCGGATCACACTTACAAGAATTACTAAGTTGTTAGTAAAGATCTTGACCGAAAACGATAACTTAATGACTATAGGAATAAGAGTTATTCTAGAGATAGTGTTTGGTCAAAATTGTTTGTTTTAGCGAAAGAGTATATGACTGCCCCTCGGTAGCATATATTCTGACTTAATAAAATATCGTTGTAAATAAATAATGGTTATGAGTACATTATTAATTTTTGCTAAAACTTGATCTTGGATTTAGTTACAATTTGCTAATTAGAATTTGTTTGAATTTTATCAGCATGTCGAATTCTAGAATACTCACTTCTGATATTATTAACAGTAAAATCAATCAGCAAACAAATTACTAGTGGTTGATTACACCAACAAAGTTTTAACAGAAGATTGTCCTTTATCTCCCAACCCATCTAAAATTATGAATTATGTAGATGAGACTATTGAATTCGAACAACAAGATAAATATGATTTACTTGTTATCGAAGCATGTTTAGTGAAAAACGATAAAATCTGGATAATTGATTCAGGTGTCACTAATCATGTATGTACTATCTCACAAGAAACAAGTTCTTGGAGACAGTTGACAGAAGGTGAAATAGTCTTTAAGATAGGGACCAGGGAGATTATTTCAGGTAAAGTAGTGGGAGATATGAAGTTATTTATAGAAGATAAGTACATTTATTTGAAAAATGTATATTATATTCCTACTATGAAAAGGAATCTAATTTCTTTCTCTTGTTTGCTAGAACAAAATTATAAAGTTTATTTCGAAAATGGTGAAATGTTCACCAAAATGGGAAATAAACAGATTTGCTCTGCAAAATTAGAAAATAACTTGTACATGTTAAAACCAACTAAGGTCAAAGTTGTTTTAAACATAGAGATGTTTAAAACTGCTGGAACTCATAAGAAGAGGAAGATTTCTCCAAATGCCTATCTTTGGCACTTGAGACTGGGTCACATAAATCTCAACAGGATTGAGAGATTGGTTAAGAACGGTCTTTTAAACAAGTTGGAAGACAGTTCATTACCACCATGTGAGTCCTGTCTTGAGGGTAAAATGAAAAAAGATCTTTTTCTGGAAAAGGTCTTAGAGCCAAAGAAACCCTAGAGTTGATTCACTCAGACCTTTGTGGGCCTCTAAATGTTAGAGCAAGAGGAGGGTATGAATATTTCATCAGTTTTGTAGATGATTATTCCAAGTATGGGCGTATTTACCTCATGCACCAAAAGTCTGAAACTTTTGAATAGTTCAAAGAGTATAAGGTTGAGATTGAGAACCAATTAGGTAAAAAGATTAAAACACTATGATTGGATCGAGGTGGTGAGTATTTAGACACAAAACTCCAGAACTATTTAATAGAACATGGAATTCAGTCTCAACTTACAGCCCCTGGCACACCTCAGCAGAATGGTATGGTAGAAAGGAGAAACAGAACCTTGTTGGACATGGTTCGTTCCATGATGAGTTACGCTCAGTTACCAAATTCTTTTTGGGGAAACGCAGTTGGGACTGCGGTGTATATTTTGAACACGGCTCCCTCAAAAAGTGTTTTTGAAACACCCTACGAGCTCTTGAGAGAATGTAAAGGAAATTTATATCACTTCAGAATTTGGGGTTGTCCAGCACATATGTTGGTACAAAATCCTAAAAAGTTGGAACACCATTCAAAAGTATGTCTATTTGTAGGCTACCCAAAAGAAATAAAAGGTGGTCTCTTTTATGATTCTTAAGAAGATAAAGTGTTTGTACTGACAAATGCAACCTTCCTGGAAGAAGATTATATAAAGAACCATTAACCTTGCAGTAAGCTAGTAATAGAAGAAATTTCTAGAGAAACGAAAAACGTATCAACAAGAGTTGTTGATCGAGCAGGTCCTTCAACAAAAGTTGTTGATAAAGCAGGTCCATCAACAAGAGTTGTTAATGAAACTGATACTTCACATCCTTCTCAAGAGTTGAGAATGCCTCGTCGTAGTGGGAGGGTTGTGCAATAGCCTGACCGGTACATGGGTTTAACTAAAACTCAAGTCATCATACCAGATGGTTTAGAGGATCCATTGTCTTTTTATCAAGCAATGAACGATGTGAACAAAGACCAATGGATTAAAGCCATGGACCTTGAAATGGAATCTACATATTTCAATTCTGACTGAGATCTTGTAGACCAACCTAAAGGGGTAAAACCCATCGATTGTAAATAGATCTATAAGAGAAAAAGAGACCAAGTTGGTAAGGTACAGACCTATAAAGCTAGACTTGAGGCAAAAGGGTTACCCCAAAAAAAGGGGTTAGATTTTGAAGAAACCTTCTCTCCAGTTGCCATGATAAAGTCTATTAGAATACTCTTGTCCATAGCCACATTTTATGATTGTGAAATATGGCAAATGGATGTCAAGATAGCTTTTCTGAATGGCTATCTTGAAGAGAGTATCTATATGTCTCAACCAGAAGGGTTTATACAGCAGGGTCAAGAACAAAAGATTTGCAAGCTTAATCGATTCATTTATGGATTAAAAAAGCTTCTAGATCTTGGAATATGAGATTTGACGCTGCGATCAAATCTTATGGCTTTGAAAAAAATATTGACGAACCTTGTGTATACAAGCTTAATTGTGTTGTTGATGATATTCTACTCATTGAGAATGAGGTAGAATATCTAGCTGATGTTAAGAGATGGCTGGCTTCACAATTACAAATGAAAGATTTGGGAGAAGCACCATATGTTATTGGAATCCAAATAGTTTGGAATCGCAAGAACAGAATTTTGACGTTATCTCAAGCATCTTATATAGACAAGATGTTGTTTAGATATAAAATGCAAAATTCCAAGAAAGGATCTTTACTTTTCAAGCATAAAACTCACCTGTCTAAGGAACAGAGTCCTAAGACACCTCAAAAGGTTGAGGAGATGAATCGAATTCCATATGCATCTACAGTTAGGAATTTGATGTATGCAATGCTCTGTACACGTCCCGATATATGCTATGCCATAGGAATTGTCAACAGATTTCAGTCCAATCTTGGTCATGACCATTGAACTGTTGTTAAAAACATTCTCAAGTATCTTCAGAGAACGAGAGATTATATGATTGTGTATGGTCCTAAGGATCTGATCCTTACTAGATACACTAATTCTGACTTTCAGACCGATATTGATTCGAGGAAATCAACTTCGGGGTCAGTATTCAGTCTTAACGGAGGAGCAGTTGTGTGGAGGAGCATCAAGCAGAGTTGTATTATGGATTCCATAATAGAAGCTGAGTATGTAGCTGCAAGTAAAGCAGCAAAAGAAGCAGTATGACTCAGAAAGTTCTTGATAGATCTGAAAGTAGTTCCTAATATGCACCTGCCTGTCACTCTCTATTGTGACAACAGTGAAGTAGTTACAGATTCAAAAGAACCACGAAGCCATAAAATGGGAAAGCATATTGAACGGAAGTATCGTCTCCTCAGGGAGATTGTACACAGAGAAGACGTCATCATTACCCAGATTGCTTTCCAAGACAACTTAGCTTATCTATTTACAAAGGCTCTCTCGACTAAAGTATTCTAGGGTCACCTAGTAGGACCAGGTCTACAAGTTTTGTATCACTAGGGTAAGTGGGAGAATTTTTGGGTATTGTAATGCCCTAGTTTATTGTATTTGTACATTTATTCTCTCCGTGTAAACTCAACATTGTACATATTTGTATATATTGATCCATTGGAGTTTTAGTCCAAGTGGGAGTATTGTTGGATTTTATGTCCTAAAAACTCGCAGTTTGTAAAATAATAAACGTCTTTTATAATCAATATACTTGTTATTGATTTCATAAATTGTATGAAAGTTTAAATCCAATAAATTAAAACTCATGACTATTGTATGAGTACTTGAACTTTATGTGGAGACATAAGAGTGGATCGGGTTCGAGTAGTCAAAATGATCTATGGTACATGAATAAGGTTAGGTACCTTATTCTAGTAACACCATTGGATGCGGCCAACTCTGTAATTGTTACAAAGAGTTGTAAAGTGCTACATACGATGTGATCCTAATTTGTACATGTTATGACATGAGGAGTGGGGGCGTCTTATGCAATGAGTTTGCATAAGATCAGGACCAAGAAATAAGTCACTTTTACTTTATAACGCTGTTTACTATTTAAGACTGACTATTTCACCTAGATGACCTAGGTAACTTGATTTTAATCCTAAGCTAACTATGAACTCTTGTTTATTCGGGATTGCCCTTAGATTTTCATAGTTGAGGGTTGGCTTAACAGCACCGACTCAATAAAACTCCCATTTCAGGGGTAAGACCGGATAGATAGCTGAGGACGTAGGGTGCAAGACGAAGTTCACACCTAACTGATTTAGGGATAGGAGAAAGGTTGTTTTCTTAAGTACTGAATCCAGGTCTTGAACAAGGGGCCCCACCCTCTCACTGAGCTGAGAAAGTTTGGTTAAGTGATTGGATCATAAACCAGTTGTTCATTAGAGAATAGTAGGGACTTGAGAAATAAGATGTAATCTCGGGGGTAAAACAAATATTTGATCCAGCCGTTATTACGAACAAATTGTGAATGGTCGACTTGCTAATTATGGTTAAATCATGTGGACATAATGTATCTATACTGTGGGGAGTGCAACTATGGGCTTTAGTGAAGTGACCCATTAGTTAACAAATGGAGATTAATTTGGTATAATGAGTTTAACCAATTAATCTTGGATCGTTGGAGCCCATGATCTGTAGGTCCACGAGATCCCCCTACTAGCTCGCAACGGACTAGCTCTAGAATAGCATGATAAGTTAATTTAAAACGTTCAAATTAGAATTAAGGGAATTAGAAATTATATGAGATATAATTACATGTTTAATTTTGGAATTAAACGGAATAGGAGAATTTATATATTTAAATATATAAAGATGGATATATGTTAAAATTAATTTAATATTTGATATTAAATTAATTAAGTTTTATTTAATAATTAATTTATGAAATTAATTAAAATTTTTATTTTTAAAAAATCAAAATAGATTTAATAAAATCAAAATTTGATTTTTTGAGATAAAATTGAAAAAGGAAAAGAAAACAAAACACTTAAATAGAAAATGAAGTTTTTCCATTATTCATCTTTTGAAGTAGCTCACACAAGAAGCAATATCTTTGCCTTGTCTTCTCCAAGCATGAGCTGCAACTCATTCAACTCCTTTGCATGTTGATCTGCAATATATGAAAAGATTAGAGTGAAAATCGGGCATGTAATCTATAGAGATTTTGAGAGAAAAATTGGTTTGAAGAAAGAGTTCTTCAGCTAGTTTTTTGCAGTGAGCATTTCTCTTTCTACCCTTGATTCAAGCTTGTTTTGAGTCCCACAAATCAATCTAGAGCACCAATAGAATAGTGGGGAAGATCTTGAGGTGGTTTATAACAAGATTTGGAGAAGATAGCAGCTAGTGAAGGAGCTTTGAAGAAGTTCTAAGAGGTATGTCTTGAAACTCACTTGTTTCTGCAAAAGCATGCTTTATGTTTTGCCAAAATTAGTGAATTTGAGTGTTTAGATGATCTTTGTGCTTCCGCTACTATTGATACAATCCTACATAGTCTGCAATATATTGAAGAGATTTGAGTGATTTTGAGGAAGGTAATCGAAAGAATTTCTCTGAAAAATTCGTGTGAAGAAGCTGTTCTTCTGCTGGGTTGCTGCAATAAGCTTGTCTCCAAATTTCCTTGATTCCAGCTTATTTTGTGTCTCACACCTCAATCTAGAGCACCAAGAGAATAGTATGGAAGATCTTGGGGTGGTCTACAACAAGATTCAAAGGAGATTTGCAGCTGGATTCAAGCCTGAGGAAGTTCTACAAAGGTTTGTCATGAAACCCATTTATTTCTGTCGAAGCATGCTTTCATTTCTGCCAAAATTAATGAATTAGAGTGCTTATAGATCCTGGTCACTTCCGCTGCACGATGGTACGTTCCAACAAGTCGTACGCTACTTTACATGCATATGGTGAAGCGTTAAAAATGGAGAATCCAGGTACAAGATTTGAAATCGAACTTGAAAATGATATGCATTTCAAGTACATGTTTATGGCATTAGGGCCTTGTATTGGAGGTTTTACAAGTTTTTGGCCTATGATAATTGTTGATGGATCACATTTGAAAGGTAAATACAAAGGGACCATGTTGGTCGGCGTTTCCATAGACGGTAACAACCAAGCATATCCACTAGCATATGCCATAGTGGACAATGAAACTAATCGAGCTTGGAAGTGGTTTATATCAAATTTGATGTGTGTCATTGGAGAGCCCCCTAACTTGGTGTTTATGTTTGATCGAGCGGTATCTATTGGCAATGCCATTCGTGCAGTCTTTCCTATGGAATTTCATGGATTGTGCACATACCACATAGAAAATAATATTCTTTCTAACTTTAAGGACAATATGATTGTTGGAATGATCAAAGATGCAGCCAGGGCGGGTAGGTGACCTAGGTACAGGTTGGGTGGGTGACCGAGGCAGGATGGGTTACATGGGGATCTTGTCGCCTTAAACACCATGGAACCCTTCATATATTGTAATAGAGACAAAGTGGTTGACAATTGTGCTTTGATGTCTCTCATGTCCATCTCCAACTTCGATACACGGCCATCCAAGCTCGATATTAAGCTGTCAATACTCCGCAAGTATTATACAAGAGAATCAACATTGATTCCCTCTTTGTTGCCCAAAACCTCAGGCTCAGAACGATCCTCCTCAGGGATAAAACGCTCTTCCTCAAGCTCAGGACGTACGTCACTCACCAGCACATCATGAAACATATCCTCGTTGGGGATGTAAGAAGACTGGTGGATGTTCATGTCCGCATTAGATTCGTCATCCCTCACTCCACCTTTTGAATTATCCTACTCATCACCTTCCCCACCTTCAAAACTATCGTCTGAACTACTGCCACTCTCTGAACTACTAGAGGTCCCTGAACTCTCGGTGTCGGAGTGTACTTGTCTTACAATTCGTCTATCAATTGGGGTGTCCCGAAACTCCTTCTCAGCATCAAACATGACAAGACCCTCTTTGACTTTTGTTTGTATTAAGGATCCAACCCAGTAAGATAGTCTACATTTAACAACCGAATAAACATATTGTGGTTAGATTATACTTACATTTTGATAATAAAAACGTCTCTCTCGAGTACTTTGAATGACACCGAGTAGGAGCATGACCACCGTTATATACAAGGCACAACTACCTTGCTCTTTCGAGTGGCAATGTTCCTTGTTGTCGATGATAGGATCTCGTACGTCCACACCTAAATATGAAACAACTCATATTTATAACTATGTTAATGTTAAACCAAAGATAAAATTAAGTTAAGTAACATCTACCTGGAATGCTCGGAGAAATCCACGGAGTGAGTATTTTACAACATAATTTTTATTTCCCCTCACCTTCTCCTTGTATAAACAAACCTTATCATTCAGTGCAGTCTTGAGGGCGTCGAGTGTCCTCTGCCAAATAATTATACTCCAATCAAGACTGTTGTAATAGTCTATGTCTTCAACATCTTCAAAAAGAGTACGATCGACAACCACTCTTTTGCATGTTCTTACCCATCATTGCAACCTTTGTAATATACTAGGGTGATTTTAACTGCATCGTCATTGTTTTCAAATACCAAATTCTTGTATTCTTCTTTCAATAAATTCAGGTAGAATGCGTCTGAGGTCGATCGATTACCAAAGTACCTTGTCGCAAGTTCTTGTGAGGACTCCTCACTCCGTACAACTCGCATAGGGGACCACCACAAACCAGTTATCAATAAAAAAATCGTCCTTCGAAAATGTGACGACCTTTCCTCTGACAAGGAAACTAATTGAGTTCGCTCCTTGCATCTTTACTTCCCTCAATAACATATGGTGGATAAGTGGGTTGTTGAATACAAATTCAATGTCTACAAATCCCTAGAAACTATTCTCTTGAACATCTCTAACTGCCTTCTGGTAAGCTTCTTCTTCACAATCTTGTTGGCATTCGCAACGTGGGCCATACTCGTTATTTTTCCGGGAAACCTATCAGCTTCACGTATTTTCAAAGCTTTTGATATCTTGAATTACTCTTGCATTGTATGAATATTCAATTTATCAGTTAGCAGGTTCGTACTTAAAGAATCACTAACAATACATACTATTAAAGTCTCGCTCTTGCCAATCTCACTTAACTCGCTTATCTCGCTCTCGCCCGTCTCGCTAACGCCAATCTCGCTTATGTCGCTCTCGCAAAATTCGCTCTCTACTTTTTTTGGCTTTAACTATACCTTTTTTGTCTTCAAACAATGTAGAATACATCGAAAACACATCGAAACCCAAAATAAAAAATAGACGCGACTGATTAAACCTCGAAACCCACCTAAACAAACGAAACCAATCTACGAAACCAAGAACTTCGCAAACAAAACCAACCTAAACAGACGAAACCAAGAACTTCGCAAACGAAACCCACCTAAATAGACGCCACACTACATGTAAGACAAAAATTAAATTCACTTACCCAAGAACTTTGATTACGGTAGTAGATGGATGATGGTTTTGCAAAGCGAGATTGAACGACACTACACGAGAAGTTTGAGCAACTAGAATGACCGTTGCGTTTGAGCACACAAGTATCATGTAGACTGGAGGGGCATTTTTGTAATCTCATATCGTGATGACGTCAGCAGAAGGTCCATTGACAGGTTTTTATAAAATTGGGTCATTTGGCATTATGGGCCGAAATATTACGTCATCGGCCCATTGCAAATTTAAATCACATAAATTTCAAAAGCACATGGATTGAAGATATATTTTAATTATAATAATAATAATAAAAAAAAAGGTATTTTAAATGAAAGAGAAAGTATCACATGAAAAAGGAATTTAGTTTAAAATAAATTTATATTCCGAACGTTGACAAATTCCCAATTGCATTAATTTAGAACGTGAAGGAATATATGATGGATCATATATGATAAAATAATTAAAGATAGAACGAAATTTATTCGAATTCAATGAGATTCAACTGATGTGTTAATAATCAAGAAACTTGTACTTCAAATCATCTACGTTTTATTAAAAAAAATTGACATTTTACAGACAAAAGCATGTTGATAGTTTGTTTGGATGTTTTCATGACAGTTAAGCAGAATGAAATTTTAATAAAATAATAATAATAATAAATAATAATGAAAGCTACTTTTGTATACACATGCAAACACAGATCTGAAGAAGTTTATAAATATGGCTGCTATATTTTAGATCTACTTCTATTGCGATTAAAATAGGAAGTTGTATTTTGATTTCACTATAAATATATCACATTTAAAGAGAATTTCTTTTTTTTTTTTTTTAAATATACCACCGAAAGTTTTTTTTTTTTTTTTTTTTGAAAGAAATATTACCCACCAAAAGTGGAAATTATAATATTTAAAATATTTATGCCTTTTGTAATATTTAAAGGTTAAATTGCAATAATTTCATGAGTCCAAGAGATTGATTCATTAAATAAAAAATTAAGGGTGTGATTATAACAAATGAAGTAACTTTGAGATGGTTTCTTTTGTGTTCTTTTCTTTTTTCTTTTTTAAATTTCAACAAAAGTAGCTAGAATAAATATTCAATCATCGAGCTTTAAAATATCTCAATAAGCTAAGTTATATTTTAAGTAAATATCTATAGAGCAAAAATGAGTATATAAATTCCAAAGTTGATCCATTTTAAATTCGTAAAAATACCATTTTGGTTTCCGTTCATGGATTTTGTTTCATTTTGATCCCTATACTCGACGGTCCAAAATTTGTTTCAATAAATTTTAGAATTACTCATTGCTATTAGTTTGTTGTTGATTTTTTTCTAAAACAAAAATAGCTTCTATTAATGTTCTCTTTATAAATTGTAAAAATAAATTCACAAAAATATTTTTTTTCTTAGAATAAAAATGATAGTATTATTTAACCATTTAAATTAACTTGTTTGAAGGATTTCCTCAAAACAAAATCCGTTCAAAGGAATACATTTTAAAATAATTGAACGTAGCCTAAGTTAATTTCCACTATTTCAATAGTCCGCCGAGTTTCGTGTAGATCAATATTACAAGCCTTCTCTGCATCATTTACTAATAAAAATAGTAACCTCATTATTACCTATTCTTGCAAAACCATCCATCAGAGCTATCACTAATCATTCGTCACTAGGAGTATGACGTGTTTACAAAATACCTATATCTACAGTTGTCCGGTCAATAGGTGCGTGATTTGGTAGTACATCAATTTGGCCACTATTGATAACTAAAACGATTTCTTTCACTTTTGAATTCTAAATAATTTGATCTAGAGTCATGACACTAATATTCAAGGTCATTTCTTTCCTTTATTCTCCATTTCTTACTCCATTTGTCAAAAAGTTGTTGTGTTAACTAAAATAATCCATAGCCATGTTCATTTCCTGCTCCTCAAATAATTTATCCTATGAGTAGTCTACAAATATATTTTATTTTTTCTGTTCTTTTGTTAAAAAAAAAAAAAAATGTAGTGGGTCGTTTACACAATAAAAATAATTGATTAGGCCATACAAATGGTGGGTCTGCTTTATCACAAAGCCTGCAAGCTGCAGCCAAACTGATCAGAAAACAAAGAGAAAGCAGAAAAGAAAAAAATGGAAGAAATTTGGAAGCTCAGCCATTTGTTGATGACAGTATTTCTTTACAATTTCGCAACCATGATGGTGGTTCCAGCCACTACAGATGTCACCATGTCCGCTCTCTGTCCCGGTCGAGACGAGTGCTCTCTCGCCATTTACTTCACCGGTTTTCAACAAGTCGTAAGTTTGCTACAACGTGACTGACGGTTTTACATTGATTTCTTAGAATTTGAATGAGTTTGATCTGTGTTTGAGATGTCTGTAGGTTACGGGGCTTGGAGCGTTGCTCATGATGCCGTTGCTTGGAAACCTCTCTGACAAGTTTGGGAGGAAGACTCTACTCACTATTCCCTTGATTCTCACTGTAATTCCTCTCGGTCGGTTTCCTTCATTTTCTCTGTTCAATCACTTCTAGTATATTTAATTTAACGTGATTACTTTAGGCTATCGTTTTCTTTTCTAAACATTATGTTTCTTCACTTTTTCCTTTTCTTATCCACTACATGTTTTCAAAAACTAATAAAGTTTTGAAAACTACACAAACAAAAATCTCAATTTTGTATTTTTTTTTTAAATTTAACTAAGAATTTAAATATTTAGTCAAAAAAAATTAAAACCATTATAGAGATGTTGTAAGAAAACAAAAGCTAAATTTTCAAAAACTAAAAGCAAGAAACTAAGACCTTATTTGTCCGGCTCGTATTTGATATCTATTTTGTTTTTCAAAATTATGCTTTTAAATTCTACTTTTATCTCTAAATTAATATGTTATGTTGTTTAATTACTATGCAAAATTTTGAAAATTAAAAAAATAGTAGTTGAAAAATGGATTTTATTTTTATATTTTGAATACGAGTTAAAATGATTCCCCAAGAAAATAAAAAACCATATAAGAAAATTGAGAGAAAATAAATACAAATTCCAAAATAAAGGAAACTAAAAAACAATTTGAAAACTAAATAAAACAAAAATAATTGTTTTTTTTTAATTAAACCGAGAATTATAATATTTTCATGACAATAATGAAAACTTTGGTAAACAAAATTGGAGAAAACTATTACATTTTTCAAGGAAACAAAAGCTAAAATCTAAATGGGTATCAATATTAATTAATCATTTTCTAAAATATAGATTCTTGGTCTGATTACAGGGATATTAGGGTATGGGAGGTCGAGGGATGTGTTCTATGTTTATTTTGTCTTGAAATGTATAACAAGTACTGTTTGTGAAGGGAGCGTTCCGTGTTTGGCTGTTGCATATGCGGTAAGAAACTCTTATCACATCAGTGGATCTCAGTTTTATTTTCTCTTAATATAAAAGTTAAAATATCATTTTGATCTCTGTACTTTGAAATTTGTTCGATTTTAGTCCGTATACATACTTACAATATTTCTTAAATTTAGTCACTCAAAGTTATAGTGTATTGATGCAATAAAATACAATGTAGAAATAAATTTCTAAAATTCATAGTAAAAAATATTAATAAGTAACAAAAATTGGAAGAAAAAAACAACAACAATGAACTAATAACAAAGATAAGATTTAAGATTTATTAAAAGTAAAAACATTAAACAATTAAGATGTTAAAAAATACGAGGACTAAAATGATTATGACATTCCGTTTGTAATTATAATTGGAGTTTCTTATTTTGCAGCATATTGTCTTTTCCTTTCTTTTTCCCTTTGCTACTAATTTAAGTCGTAATTCTATTATATATTAACTAAAACAGAATGATTTCTCTTCCAAATTAATCAAGCCAACTTTTGATTTTTTATTTTGACATAATTTCTCTCTCTTTCTTTCTCTTTTATTTTTTTAAGTGACATAATTTCTCTCTCTTTCTTTCTCTCTTTAAAAAAAAATAAAATAAGTTTAACTTATCGTCGATTAGTTTATTAGTTTTATTGTTCATAATTGAAAATTATTAAGGGGGGAAATGCTCAAACATTAAAGGATTAAAATAGATATAGCTTAATTTTGATCCTACATTTTTAAATTAATTTATTTTGTACTATACATTTATTATGATTTTAAATAATTAATAATATAGCTTTAAGTATGTGGCCAATTTGAGTTAAAGTCGATGAATAATTCTTCATTTGCACGTTTCAAAGGTTTTCAATTTTAAATTCCCACGATTGTTGAACTAAATAAAAAACAACCATGAGAATAAAAGGGAAGCATCCAAGAAAAATCTTAAATAACATTGGTTAACACCAAGTATTAAGTAAGCAATTTATTTATTTATTTATTATTATTATTATGTGAAAGACAAGGTAATCAATTCCAACCTTCTAACGTAAAAAAGCTAATAAATACCAACCATTGTTATTTTAAAAAATTCAGGGCCAAAATAAAGATTATGAAAGTTTTAGGAATAAAAGGTTGTTGAAGAAAATAGTAATTAAAATAGATAATTTAAAATTTAGACACAAAAAAAAAAAGGTCAAACATCAAATAAGATTTAGACTAGATGTATTTATCATACGGTTAAGTAACAAGTTTGGACACTGAACTTCTACATGTGTCTGATAAGTTAGTGTATTCTAAAAAGTATTCGACAAGTCTTTTAAATTCTTAAATGTGTACCTAATAGGTTCTTGACACATGATATCATTTTTAAGTAATTATTAAGACCCTTATTGGTTAATCAATTGGTTTTAAGTTTTTAGATTTTGAAAATTAAACATATAAACACAATTTGCACATTTAAATTACGTTGATTTGTCATCTACTTTCAACCAATGTTTTTAAAAACCAAGCACAAGTTTTGAAAACTAAAAAAAGTAGTCTTTAAAAGGGTAATTGCAACGATAGAAATTTTAGGGCTAATAATTATGTGTATCGCAATATGTTTAAATAATTGTAAATATAACAAGATCTACCATTGATAGACCCTATCACTAATAGACTCTATTAACAATATAATCTATCATTGATAGATCTAAGAGTTGTATCTAAATTTTGATATATATATATAATATATTGCATTGTATTATATCTACTAGGGTGGCCATTCAAACCACAAAAACCGAACAAAAAAACTAAGTGAAACAAAAAAATATGTTCAGTCGGTTTAAAAGAAATTTTGAATCCGGATTAATTTGGTTCGATTCGGTACCGATTTCGAAAACCGAATTTGAAACCGAACAGAACCTTTTTTAACTAATATATATATATATATATATTTAAAAAAGAGTAAAACCGAATTTCAAATTGAACCGAACTGAATCATCTTTTAATTAAAAAAAAATATAATATAGATTTTTTTAAAAAAATGTCAGAACCAAATTTGAAACTGAATTAAACCGAAGCAAACCATTTCCACCTCTAATATCTACTATGCTCTAGGGTTGCTACATTTTCATCTACCTTTTTTAAAAACCTATCTTTATTAATTTGAAATTTGATTAAAAATTCAACTATTTTACTTGAGAAAAATGAAAATCATGATAAGAAATTATAAATAAATAACTTAAATATGAAAAATAAAAGAAAAACGAAATGTTAGTGCCTAAACATTCAATTTTATGTATAATAAATTTGTGAATTTTAGATAAAATCAAAGTTATAAACTTTTGTTTTAAAAAAAAAAAAAAATTGGGAGGCCTATTGGACACTGAATTTAATTTGTTTGCCATGACCAGACCAAACTTTATTCTTTTAAATAAAATACCTTGGTGTGTTCAAATTTGCACCTATTTTTATGTGACACTTTAAAAACTTCTAGTCATACAATAAAAAGAATTTAAAATATATTTTTTTAACAAACTGTAACTAGATAATTTGGTGTCAAAATTTAGCTTAACAATAATTGACATAGATTTCTTTCTTAAAGATTGAAAGCTTGATCCTCATCTATATAATTGTTGTATTAAAAAAATATAAAAAGATATAACCTAAGATGCACCTAAGTATTTTTTTTTTTTTTTTGCTTACAAGTGGAAAATAAAAGGTAAAAATGCCATTTTGGTTACCTTATTTTAAAATTTGTTCAATTTTAAGTCGGATATTTTCAATAAAATTTAAATTTAGTCATGAAAATTAACTTTTATTAAAATTAATTAAATAATAATAATAATTTTTAAACACAAAATACAATATGGGAATATATTTCCAAAATTTTTAATAAAATGTTATTAAACAAGTAGTTTTTTAAGTTTAAAATCAACAATAAACAAGTATCGAAGAGTTAATTATAGATTTATCGAAAATTCAGACTAAATTAACAGGGACGAGCCACGTTTACGTCAAAGTCTCCATCTACGTCAAACCCATTATTCTTGCCCGTTTCAGCAGTTGCATTTTGCTGGTTCAACGTTAACACTCTAAACCCTAATTTGATCCCATGGCCATTCATTCATTACTTCGGATTTATCTCTGCAATTACAGGCCGACAATGTACCGGACCACCAGCGAGCTTTTGCGTTCGGAATGGTATCCGCCATTGGATCTGCTGCTTCCGTCTGCGGGACTCTCTGTGCTCGTTTTCTCTCCATTCCATCCACTTTTCAGGTACTCGCTTCTCCCTTTCTCTGAAATTTCATTTGTACTCAATGTTGAACGGATCGTCTTCTCGAATAGGTAGCGGCTTCTACGGCGGCTTTGGCGACAGTGTATATGAGGGCTTTCCTTACTGATTCTGTCTCCAATTGTAATCTTTGTGCACCCCTACTATCGGGGAAGAATGTAGAATCTGTTTCTTTGGATCAAGTTTCCCCCAAGAAAGAAAAGATTCTTACGACCCTGCCTTCAGTGAATGATCTTTTCTCCCTGTTGAAGACGAGGTGTGTATTCAATCATTATTATGATTATTTTAATTTCACTTATGGATTAACCTTCTGATCTTCAATTTAGTTTATTTTTGGTCTTTCTAATTTAAAAAATAATATAACATGTTTGTTCCGGGATTTGAATTTGATTTCTATTTGCAACTTCTAACTTCAAATTGGTTTCATATTAATATATGAGTATAAGAATGAAAGAAGATTCGACTCATTTGGAAAATACAGGCGGACAATTAACCAAACTCTGTAGCATAGTCAACATATGTTTTAGTGACCAAATTAACAGTCAAACTTTGCTAAGAGACAAGCTGATTTCAAACAATTAGCCTAGTCAACATATCTTATAGTTGTGAAGTTTGGACAAAATAGTTTTCTGGCTCAATGGGAAGATGTTGAATTTCTTCTGAAATTTTCAATCCTCTTATGTATGTTATTTGCAGCTTGACATTTTCACAATTGGCCATTGTTTCATTTTTTGGCAATCTCGCTGATGTTGGCATTCGTGCTTCTATACTGGTTAGTCTTTTAGTCCAAGGAACTAATTTGGGTCAGTTTTTGTTTTGACAATTTAATACCAATAACTGAAATGCATCTCAATTTTCCATGGGAAACTTTTAGTTATAATTTCATTAAATTTATTTGGTTTACTTTTAAATAGAAAGTTTCAGTCGTTGGTGATCACCCTCATCTTACTAAGATTGTAAACTTCTGTTTGGCTCAATTATAAATTTACATCCTTAACAGATTCTCAAGTGTGCCTATAAAATTTCAATTGGGCAACTTGTCTTGGACAATTGATATGCTTGACTATGTTTGATTTCCCAAATACAGTACTATTTAAAAGCCAGATTTCAGTTTAACAAGGATAGGTTTGCTGATTTGATGGTGATTTCTGGGGTTGCTTCGACTATTTCACAGGCATGTCATGCTATTTTATTCCACTCTGTATCTACATTTCCTTCTATGTCAATTTTCATGTTTATAATATGTTAAAAAGAATAAGTATTACCTTAATTTTCCTGTTTACAATATGTTAAAGACTCTATCCATCTTTTTCCCATGTGTGTGTGTTCTTACCATTAAACGAATAATTGCAGTTACTTTTACTCCCCATCTTGGTTCCTGTTCTAGGAGAGATCAAGTTGCTCTCAGTTGGGCTCTTTTTCTTATCCAGTCAGGTAAGCTCTCTAACGTAATTCTGAATCTTATTCTAATAATCCAATTTGATGTTAAGAAATTTATAGATTACTCGTGGATGCCTCAATTTGTTTTAATGGTTTTAAATGCAGATGCTTCTTTACAGCTTTGCTTGGGCTGACTGGGTACTTCTTTGCAACTAAATTTGGGAGTGCAGTTTAATTATTTTAAAAAAATTTGGTTCATTATTATTATTATTATTACTATTTTAATTAATTATTTATTTATTTGTTTTATATTGGAGCTTCATCTCTGCTTCATAAATTACATCATGTCACGTAATGACTAACTTTGCTTTGCTGTAATTAATCAGGTTGCTTATGTCGCTGCAATGCTTTCTATTTTGTTTATTTTCTGGCAGCCTTGCGTGAGTGTCAAACTTTTTTGTGATCTAGAGCTAATTCGTGATTGATATTGATTGAACTTATTTTATTTCTCATTTTTAATTCACAGTTGCAAAGCATAGTGTCGAAACAAGTTGGTGCAAGCGAGCAGGTTAGTTTTCAAGAACAACTTCAACATAATCAATAGTCTCTAAGCAGTTCCTTAGTTATTTTATTTCATAATTTCTACTAATGAGATGAATGTTTCTTTAGTCTGTTAATGTTGGCAATTATGTTTATCTCATTAAAAGAAATGTTGCAATTTCTGTGGGGTTAACAACTACTTAACTAAATGAATCTCCTAAATCAAAATAAATAACCATATCATGTACCCAACTTCAAAAAAGAACCTGTGTTTGAGTTTAGGTAGAGAGAAACAAAGAACAAACTTTAGCCAATTTTGGTGGATTGAACCTAAGTTTATAAAATTTATAAATGATTGACGTGTCACAAGCTTTCAAATACGTTATTCAACTCAACTTTGGCTTTTTATAGCCTTGAACGAAAATGGAAATAACGAATAACTAATCAATTTACAATATCAAAATATGTAATTGGATTTTAGCAAAATATGACTTTTGTTGAAACCAAATCAAAATGTGGAACCAAAGTTTTCTAAGAATCCCATTCTTACTTGATTTTTGTTGTTAGCATGACGATATTCTTGGATTTGATTGATTATTAGGGTAAGGCTCAAGGATGCATTTCAGGCATATCTTCATTTGCCAATGTCGTTTCTCCATTGATATTCTCCCCTTTAACAGGTAACTTTGCTTAAATATGCTATATATAATGCAATGCAACAACAAGAGAGGAGAACACTAACGGAGTTTTGGTGTTTCCAGCTTTGTTTCTCTCTGAAAACGCTCCATTTTATTTCCCTGGATTTAGCATCATGTGCATTGGATCTTCTGCGGTAAGAATCTTTTTTCCACTCCATTAACTGATGCCAATGACTGCTCTATGGATTGATTCAGGTTTAAATTTCGATTTTAGTTTTATGATTTCAGTTTGGTTTTTGATTAATCTTAAAAACTTTCTAAAAGGTCTTTGCTTTTATCACATGGTTAAATTATCCAAAACGACCATACGTTTTCTTTCATCTTCAATTCAATGATGATGTTCACAGAGATATAACTAAACTACAAGCATTATACAATATTTTAAAAATTATTAGGATATGATAGAAGTCAAAAATTGAAATGATAATTTAATCATAACTTATTTTTAGGGACAATTGTAAATACAACAATCAGACCTAAAATATTAATTGATATCGTACGATGCAAATTGTAGCAAAATTTAAATTTAGCTCTCAATAAAAGTATATTACTAATAGATTTTGCTATATTTTCAATTCTTTAAAAATATTATTAGGCCTAAAACTTAAAAGTGCAGCTATTGCAATTACCTTTTTTATTTATTATATGAAAAATGGTTATAGTTTGTCCCTCTAGCATACTCAGTTCGATTTGATGGACATGTTTTATTTTGTGTGGCAGATGATAGCATTTGTTCAAAGTATCCTGATTAGGGCTCCTACCAAAGCCAGCAGTAGCAGCAATGTGGAAGCCTAGTTTTTGTTCTTCCACTGTTCATATTTTTGTTTTAAATAGCGTAAATAGATTGTATATATATGTTCAAAAAAATCACCCAGATTTCCTTTCATTTCCTCTATCTTCTTCCTCCCATCATTCTCCCTCGTTTCAGGAGAGAGAAGTGCAAGCGGTAGCCAATGGAGAAGGGGGAGGGAAAATGATGGGAGGAAGAAGATAGAGGAAGTGAAAGAAAATCTGGGTGTTTTTTTTAGGACTACGAGGGAATAGAGCGAGCCAAGGGTGAGTAGGGGTAAGTGACAATCGATTGAGGAGGGAGCAAAGAAGAGATTTTTTTTTTTTTTTTTTTAAATAATATAATTATGCAAAAATTAATATTAAAGCAGAGAAAGCAAATTATGCAAAAAATCTAAAGCTAAACAAATCAACGACCAAATGATAATTACCAATAAGGAGTTTGAGAAAGCTTGTTGTTTGAGTCGAGATGCGTTGTTGAACGCCATCCTTGGAGGAGACATGCCCCTACTTGCACGGAGTGTTTCGGCACTTTAAACTTCGTGCGCAACTAAACAATTTTATGAATTTTTGTTGGACTTATATATTAAGTCCTTTTAAAACCGAATTATTGAAGACCAAAATTTCTGTTTGCACAAGTTTTCTTTTAAAAAACTAAATTCTTATATCACACAGGAAGACGATTCAAAAAAGTTAAAACGCCTAACCACATTTCGCTTAACTTGAAAATTTTCTTAAAAAGGGGGGAAGGTGAGTGATTCCTTCTCACCCACTTACTAACCATTTAAAATAAAATAAATAATTAAAAAAATGAGAAAAATCTTTAAATTATCCAACGATTTCTCACATAATTTAAGATTTTAGAAGACATGTCAAATTCTTTTTTAAGGGAAAACAATAAAATGAGAGCATTTTTACCATACGTAGGTAGTTTAAACCTCTATTCAGTGAAAATATGTATCCATTTGAAGGAGCCATAATGAACGGAATCGTGAACTAGGTTCTTTAAATCAAACTTCTATTTATTCCATATATAGTACAAGCTAATTTAGAAACTCGAGTCTATCTTCCGCTTTAAACAGTCATGAACACATCTCATTTTCATGAGTGTTTTAAAGGAATATCCCAACTCCCTATTATAGCAATCTCACTATAACACCTACATAGGTGAAACCTCCAATGGTTGTTTATGACCAGCACCCTATATAATACATGTGTCTTGCGTTCATTTAGAGCTTAGCTCTTCCTAATCATTACATTATGAGCACTACATAGGAATGAGACAAAAAATTATGTTACTCTCCTAGTTCTCTCGTAGTCAAACTCCAATTTCGTTATTGCAATTGAACCTCTTTAATGTGATCTTCAATATTGTGAATATGACATCAACGATTTATTTTTAGATTCTCAAATGAGATTTGACCTAACTTTTAAAACTACATATTTTTTGCCCTTTGCTTACGTCAGCATGGGATGAATTTACTAAATGGACTAAAAATTGAAAGTCGTCTCGTTTCGTACTAGTGATTCTCACTCCTTTTATTCTTCTTGGTCTTGATCTACATCTTTGTTTTACATCTTTGTTTCTTTTATTTTCTGCATCTTCTTCCCGTTCTTTCGTTTCTACTTCTTTTATGCATTTTTCTTCTTCCGTTTCTTTTTTAGATCTCCAACTTTTTTCTACCTTGTTTTTTTTTTAATTTTTTATGTGTTGTTTCTCTTCTTCTTTTGGAATCAAAGATAGAAGATGAAGTGTGTGTTGGGGATGATGCCCTAAACTCTCGTGTCCTATAGTTTGTAAGCACAATTTTGTACGAACGTTTGTGATATATAATATATGATATTTTCTTCACTTCTTGTCTTTGAACATTAGATGTTTTATTTTCTTTACCACAAACTAATAAACTAAAATCCCTGCTTGTCATTATGTAACTTAAGCATGTATGTGGTGACATACAAGTGGATCATGTCTTAAGTGATAACCAAAATGGTCTATAGTATATGGATATAGGAGGGAAACCTTATCCTGGTAACGCTACAGATGCGGCTCGTTTTGTAAAATAGTTAAAGTGTTGTAACTTGCTACAGATGGTCTAATCCCGATCATTCATGTAGGGACATGTGAGTAGGAGCGTCCTATACAAAGAGTTTGTATAAGACCTGAACACGAAGTGTTAATGTCTCGTTATATAACATCGTTCATGTAGAGACTTCACTTCACTAGGATGACCATAGGTAACATGACCTCAATTCTAGGTGAGTTGGGAACTTCTGCCTTTGAGAGCGGTTTTTTGATTTTCATGGGTGCAAGTGGCCAGGTCACCGACTCAAACCTACCACTTTGAGGATTCGTCTGATTTGGGAGTTGGGAACTCAGCTATACAAGATGAAATTCACTCATTTCTCGAAGCAGGGGTAAGTAGATAGATTGCTCCCTTAAGGGCTGATTCTAGGGCTTGAACGATGTGGTGCCACACACCTTCTCATGGTCCGAGAGGTGTCCACACATAGTAAGACTATGTTGTATTGTTCATTAGAGGGATTAGTGGTACTTAAGAAGTTAGATGTAACTACAGGGGCAATCTTACTGAATGAGATTCTTAACAAAGTGGAATATACCCTTACAACTCTCCTCAACGAGCTACAGACCTATCAATCCTTACTAAAAAGTAAAGAGAAGAAAGGAGGTGAGGCAAATAATGCCTCATCTTCAAAGACGTTCCATCGAGGTTCAACCTCAGGGACGAAGTCCGCACCTTTTACTTCTAACTCTGGAAAAGGGAAGAAGAAGAAGGGTGGTAAAGGGAAAGGGAAAACGCCTGCTTACTGTTCGTTGCTATCGTGATTTGAGCAGGGATTGTTGTATAAAATAAATTGAAAAAATAAGTTCTAAGTATAAATAATGCGTTGATGCTTTGATGTGTTTATGTATTTGTAATGCGTTGGTGCGTTAGAGATGTGCAATAGAACACACGACACTCCTTCTATTGACGTTCAAGTTTTCCTAAATCAGACCCAAGTATAAATCCAATTTTAGATTCCTGGTAGGTCCAGGGTCGAACTCAGGGATTCAGGTTAAACTAACGCAGACCTTGCGTTGTAGCTATTGTAGGGTTTTCCTAAATGTATGAAGAGATGTGTTATTTACACTAAGGTGTTGTGTCTGTGCAAGAAGATACAAAAGAGTTGAGTAGTGAATGATGGATCATGTGAAAATGGATTTTAATGTAAGTGGTATGCGTCGATCTAAGATGAATGTACACAAACCAGAATGTGATGTGGATGAGATGGGATGATTTGCTTATCTTTGTTTATGCGTTAGACTCTTATTCGACACTCTCAATGCAAATAACATACAAAACCTATCTCTAGGATGCATGCATTGAACACATAATACAATAAACACCAATCAGTCTATCTCTAGATGTACTAGGCGTTCTACTTGATGCTGGCTTATTTACTCTTTTGAATAATCTAAGCTAAGGATGCTTTTACCAATTGATCAAGTTGGCTTAAGCGTTTGAAATGAAGTTTTGCATAAAGTATAGATGCATTCAACATAAATAAGAAATAAACAATGAAAAAGTGTGATGGATCAAATATATGAATTTATAAAGAAGCGGATTGTCTTTACAAAAGCAATATTCAATCAAATGAAATGAAAGTGATAAATGAGATGAAAGGAACTGAGTCAAGCCGCAGAGTACAATCTCTTGTATCTCTTTGGCTCAATTCTAGTTGTGTACAATCACTTATATAAGAATCAGACAAAGTGTCTTTCTCAAGTTCAGCTTCCTCCACTTCTTGACCGGTGGTGATGGTGGTTCTCTACCCTTCTAATCTTCTTGACACCATAGCACAGCTTCTAAAGATCTACAACTATGGCTACGCTAATACAGAGAGTTAGAATCTTGAAATTTCTGAACTGCAAACTCTGGAGGGCTTTCATGTATTTATAGGCATTGGTCATCTCCAGCTTGGTGATGGGCAGCATTAAAGTCCATGCCCTGGTCAGCCGCCTGACACTCACAAGCTTTTCAGACGCCGCCTGCTGCAGGTGTTCATACTTGCAAGTGGTGATTTGACACAAACAGCCTGAATCAATGAATATTCTCTGCGTTGAATTCCCTCCGATGCATGGCCCATGCATTAGAACTTTTGCCTGCAACACTTCTTACTCATGCATTAGCTTCTTCTTGAAATCCTGCAATATAACGCGTTAGTGCCGCAGTATTTAGTAATAAAACTTCTTTTGCATGAGTTTGCTAATGTTTTGAGTAATTCCATGCGTTTCTTCTAAAAATGAGGAGAAATTATCATTAAAAACCTTAGTTGTTCCAACTTAAGAGCCAAAATAACTTGTATTTCTACAAGTTATCACCACCCCCAAATTTGAACAATGCTTGTCCTCGAGCATTCCAAAATAATTCTTTGTTATCTCCCTTGTCTTAAGTATGCAGAGTTCGTCTCTCATCATATTCAATTATAAGCTTGAGACAAGAGTTTGAAAAATGTAACGCAGATTGACTCTTTTCTAAAAAGAATAATGTTTAGTTTTAGGTGCAGCAAGCCTTTTATCAATAACTCTTTTCGTTTCTCAAAACATTCCTGTTTTTTCTAAACCAGTAATCCGTTAGATGCTCTTTTTAAGATAAATGTCGGATAAAAAGAAAAAATATAAATTTTCAATTACCCATGCGTTGTTTCAGGCATCCCACTTTCGTTTTGGCTTGCCCCCACGGGTGTCATGTGAGCATCCAACTACGGGTGAGAACCCTTCACAACTAAACTCATATCTAATACTCATGTGTTTCAAGATACAACTTTTTTAAACTAGATAGAGGAGTTTTATGGGATGCATTGGTCTAGGAGACTTAACTTCGTTTTGGCCTCCCCCCACGGGTGTCATGTGAGCATCCAACTACGGCTAAGTGTCTGTTCCAACTTTTTAACTTATGCCACTTTGAAGTTTTTTTTCTTTTGAAGTAATGACAGAGGAGTTACGTTTAACATTTTTCTATTTTGTTCCCTTTCTTTTTGATGTATTCAGTTAATGTGTCTTAAACTCGAATTTCCCTCATCCCCAAATTTGGAGATGAGCTAAATCCTCATTGCTAAAAGAGAAACAAAATTTCGAAAAGGCTTTGAGAATTCCGAAAGTAGTTTTGAATTAAAGCTTGCATGTGTTATTTAGAGAAGTTCAGGCTTTGTTGGTTTTTCTAACGCCTACTCTATACTTATATATTTCATATAGTTGATATCATTGAGGTTAGGCAAAGTACAAGACTAGAAAATAACTAAAGAACAAAAAAAGTATGCTAAGGTCAAACGCAAGGAAAAAAAATGATAGAAATTTCTCATTCATTTTCATAGAATAACATGAAATAAACAAACAAGTCAAACAAATACAAAAGTTCATCAAATAAATCAAAATACAAAATAATCAACACCCCAAAACTTTATTGTGCTGGCGCATCATCCCTGCGTTCTTCTGCAGGGTCTTCATCCATAAAGCTCAAAGGGTTTCTAAGACGAGCAGGTAGTGGAGGAAGGGTAAACATTCCAACCAAGACCTGATTAATGTACTGCATTGTATAAACAAATTGGTCTTGCATCCTTCTTGTTTACTGCCTTAAATAATCTCTTAAAACCCTGTTTTGTTGCTGAAGACCTTCGATGGACGCGACCAATGGTCTGAGTTGATCACTGATGAAAGTTTTCAACTCTTCAAAGTTGGTGCTGCGTTGAGGTGGTGCTGACTCTTCATTTCTTCCAACTAGGACTTCAAAATTTACTGGGTTACTCGACCCTAACCCAGTTGGTTCAAAGATGGTTGGAGGGGGCACAAAATTGGGAATTAGACTTGGTGAGGGCGAAGGAAGGGAATAAGGGATGTCTTGATTTATATCAGTAGGTTCTTGGTGCGTTTGATTAAGACTCCCTTCTAGCGGGGCCACTGGTGAGTCATAGAGAGTGAGGTTTAGGGTTGGCCGCGCTTCTTCATCCGTACGTTCAAGCTCTGCTTCGTAATCTTCATGCTCTGAAGCTTTTATCGCTGTGTTCAACTATCTGGACGCATCTTTTTTTGGGGGTGCGTTTAGATGATCGAGATCTGGTTGCCACTTCTTTGGGAGGTAAGGCAGGCTGATGCGAAGAACCGCGAAGTAAACGCCTGATTAACTTGATGTCTATTAGACCGTCGATCTCTTCATGATCATCCCCTAGAGGGATGCCCCCACGTTCACACAATGCACAAATTAGCCATGGAAAATACAGTTGTCCTCTTTGTTTGGTTTTGATGGCCTTGATCTGATCCCTTATTGTTCTTCCTACATCTAAAGGGATGCACTGCATGATATAATAGGTAGCCAAGATGCGTTCTTTCGACAATGTTTCATCATGCGTCAAAGGCATGATGCTTCTCTTAATCAGATAATACCATAGATTCGCGTCTGGGTTTAGGTTCCTAGAAGCTAGTATCTTTGCTCCATTTCTAGACGTTTGCCATTTGCTTCCACGCTTGGCTACCACTCTTAACGCATCTTCAAGTTGGCTCGGCGTTGGTTGCTCCAAGATGCGGTTGCCTTCTGCGTTCGGATTACTCCTGATGTTGAACACTTCATTGATCTTATCGGATGAAAAACGCACCAATACCCCATCAACAAATGTTGTATTCTTCTCCATGTCAAACTCACTGCTGTAGAACTGGCGGACAAGGTTGGGCCAAATTTTTATGTGGCCAACGCAGAACAGACCCCAACCCATTGCATTTATGGTTTCTGTTATGTATGCTGGCAATGGGTGGCATTCGGGAAAGAAGCCTTTCTCTGCAAGAATATCATTGAACTGACGCTTTCTTACCGTGGTCTTCTTAAGTAATGCGTCGGTTACCTTGCGTTTGCCCGCTGTATGTTCCTTGGCTTCCCGTGCCAACTCTCTCAATTCGTTCTCCAATTCTCTTTGGAGAGCTTTCTTCCTTCGCCCCTGTCTTAAGAGCTGATAATCTTCCAACTCATTTTCTAATGTGTTGTGCCTTGAGCAACTCCTATGTGTTGCATCCTTAGGGTCGGATGCTGATTGCTCATCTTCTTCCTTCAATATTAATTTTCTCTTTCTTGTCACTCTCTTTTCTTTTGAGGGCCATTCATTCGCATCAGTTTGGCATGATTGAGACGCGTCTGGGCCAAATCTCCTTTTTTCTTCTTCATCTTCTTCTTCTAATTATGCTTCGATCATCATTGCATAGCGCTCTGCTTCGTACAATTCAAGTGATGCGTTAGGTGGGTCAGAACGCATCACTTGCTCTTCCTCTTGGCCTTGATTTAGGCTTGCCAAAATAGCACCAAACACTTCTTGCTCATCCAGTCGAGCCAATTTCGCTAAATTTTCAAGGTTACGCTTTGACGCAGGACTGTAAGAGCTAGGCCTAGGTGGAGTAAATGGTGGGGTGCCTGATAGGGTATGAGGCGACCCAGGGGATGAGATGACGATGGGTGAACGCGACAGTTGGCTGGACGCATTTGTTTCAACTGGGTAGATGGTGACCAAGGGTTGGATTGAAAGTGGAGGAGGTGGACGCACGGCTGGCGATGGGGCGTTATGAAGGTAAGCTGGAATAGGGTCATGCGTTGCACCCACCAGAGTGATGTTTGGGATGAATGGTGGTGGGGCAGGCTTGGTATATGGCTTCTTGGCAGCCGTGGATTACGATGGAAGTTGCCTTGGTTTTGAAGGGGTTTTGGATGTTAGCTTAGGGGTGGCTTTGGGTTTTGGTTGAGGAATCTTAGAAGGAAGGGTTGTGATGGCTTTGGTGGGCTTCGACCGAGACGGTCGTTGAGAGGTGGAGGTTGCTCTTCCATGCAGAGGTTTGGTTTGGACAGAGGCTTTTGAGGCTTTTCGAAGGCTTGGGGGAGGCGAAGTTGAAACAGACGATGAAGAGAAAGAACTTACCGGTGAGTCATTTTCGAAGCTCATCGTTTGATTCTGACTATCAGACGTTGACGACATTGTGGCCGGAGAGATGCTTGAGCAGAACGGTGGTGAGGGAAAATGAGAGGGCTAGGGCTTTTTCTTTTCTTTTCACAGAGGGCTCGAGGATAAATGAGGAAGAAGAAGAAAACGAAGGGTTTGGATTTTTATAGGCTGGGGAGAGAGAGTGGGGTGACGTCAGGCGCCGACTTAATGTGCAGTCGAAGGCGCATTCTTGGGTTTCCCCAGCACTCGATGTGCTTTTGCAAAATTTCGAGATTTCCGTCGTTTCGACTAGGAGCCATGCCGTTAGACTTAAGTCTAATGCATTCGTTATTCCCATCTCGATTTATACCACAACTTTTTTTTTCTTTAAAAAAAAAGTAAATCTCTAACTATGAAAGGCAATAAACAATGAATAATCAATCTAAACGCAAAACAAACAAATAAAACCCAACTCAAACGCATTGGTAAAAATACATAATGGCAAAGAAACAAGGAAAGAGGAAGCGTCCTTGAATATATGTCGATTCGAGCGTAGGGATGCTTTCGAGCGGGCGGGCCTCAGCTAGCTTCGTGTAGTGCGAGAGATGACTTTTGACGTTCTATGCCATCTTCAAAGTATGGCTTCACGTTTTGGCCATTTACTTTGAACGCGTTGGTGCCATCCTCCCATGTTAATTCTACTACTCCATGGGGAAAGACTGTTTTAATGATAAATGGTCCTGACCACCTGACTTTAACTTCCCTGGGAACAAACACAATCCTGAATTGAATAAAAGAACTTTTTGGCCAACAACAATCTCTTTCTTACTGATGTGTTGGTTGTGCCAACGTTTTGTCTTATCCTTGTAAAGCTTGTTGTTCTCGTATACGTTCAATTGCCACTCCTCAAGCTCATTGAGCGCCCGCGGTGTCCAAGTTCAAATTTAGCTTCTTAACTGCCCAAAAAGCCTTGTGCTCCAACTCTAGGGGTAAGTGACAAGCTTTTCCAAATACTAGAGAGTATGGAGACATACCTATAGGGGTCTTGTAGGAAATCCTGTAGGCCCAGAGCGCTTCATCCAGTCTTTGTGCCCAGTCTTTCTGCGATGCATTGACAACTTTCTCCAGGATAGATTTTATTTCCCGATTGGATACCTCAACTTGACCGTTTGTTTGTGGGTCGTAGGCGGTAACAATATTATGCCTAACATTATATTTGACAAGTAATTTAGAAATGATGCGATTAATGAAATGCGTACCTTCGTCACTTATCAGGGCTCGTGGTGTTCCAAAGCGTGTGAAGTTGTTCCTGGTAAGAAACTTAGAAACAGTGGACGCATCATTTCTGGCACAAGCTACTGCTTCTACCCACTTTGATACATAGTCTACTGAAAGCAGGATATATTGTTAGCCACAGGACAAAAGAAAAGGTCCCATAAAATCAATGCCCCAAACATCAAATAATTCAACTTCAAGAATATTGTTCAAGGGCATTGCGTCCCTTGATGAGATATTCCCGGTGCGTTGGCAGGGGTCACATTTACGAACATACTCCCTCGTGTCTTTGAAGGGGGTGGGCCAGAAATATCCACTTTGAAGGATCTTCGCAGCGGTTCTTTGCCCACCAAAATGCCCTCCGTAAGGAGAGTCATGACACTCAGCCAAGATGCGTTGTATCTCCTCATTTAGAACGCATCGACGCATTATGGAGTCAGGGCCTTCTTTATAGAGAAACAGTTCATCCCAAAAATAAAATTTGCTGTCATGTACTAACCGTTTCTTTTGCTGAGAGTTGAAGTTCCCAGAGAATTGCTTAGTAGTTAAGTAATTGACTATGTCTGCGTACCAAGGTTCCCTGCCTTCAACTCTGAACAAGCTTTCATCAGGAAATGCGTCCTTGATTTCACTTTCTTGATCTTGCATTTCCTGATTTTCTAACCTGGACAGATGGTCAGCCACCTGGTTCTCAGTCCCCTTTCTGTTCTGAATATCAATGTCAAATTCTTGTAATAGCAGCACCCATCTTATTAATCCTGGCTTCACGTCCTTTTTACTCATCAGGAACTTTATGGCAGAGTGATCTGTATAAATGGTGGTTGACGCACCAACTAAATAAGATCTAAACTTCTCGATGCCAAACATTACAGCCAACATTTCTTTTTCCGTGGTCATGTAGTGTTCCTGAGAGTCATTCAGTGTTTTGGATGTGTAAGAGATGGGATGTATCAAATTTCCTTTCTTCTGCCCCAGCATTGTACCTACTGCAACATCACTCGCGTCGCACATGAGAATAAAACATTGCGTCCAATCCGGTGCTAGAAAACTTCATAGAGCTTTAACATTTGATGGTGGTGGAAGTTTAGCTATGACATCTATCTTGGCTTCATCAACTTCCAACCCAGCTTAGATACTTTATGGCCTAAGAAAATACCTTCAGTCACCATGAAGTGACATTTTTCCCAATTCAGCACAAGGTTTGTTTCCTCGCATCGAGTAAGGATGACCTGCAAATTATCTAGGCATGATTGGAATGAGTCTTCAAAGACTGAGAAATCGTCCATGAAGACTTCAACGGTCTTTTCCAAGAAGTCAGAGAAGATTGCCATCATACACCTTTGGAATGTTCCAGGTGCGTTGCATAGCCCAAAGGGCATGCATCTAAATGCGAACGTTCCAAAGGGACAGGTAAATGTTGTCTTTTCCTGATCTTCTGGGTCAATCAAAATCTGGTTATAACTAGAGTATCCATCAAGAAAACAATAAAATTATTTGCCAGCAAGTTTGTCAAGCATTTGGTCAATGAAAGGAAAAGGGAAGTGGTCTTTCTTAGTTGCCGCATTGAGCTTCCTATAGTCCATACAGATGCGCCAGCCCGTGACAGTCCTTGAAGGAATGAGTTCATTATTGCTATTGACTATCACAGTTGTTCCCCCTTTCTTGGGAACGCATTGGACTGGGCTTACCCAGCTACTGTCGGATATCTGTCTCTTATACACATCTAGATGTGTATAAGAGACAGCTCCCGCGTCCAGCCATTTTAGGATTTCTTTCTTGACCACCTCCTTCATTATGGGGTTCAGTCTTCTTTGAGGCTCAATTGATCCCGACTTTCCTTCTTCCAACCTAATCTTATGCATGCAATAAGAGGGGCTGATGCCACGGATATCCACTAGCGTCCAACCTATTGCACGCATGTTCTTTTTCAGCATCTGCAAAAGAGAGTGTTCGTTAGGCTCAGTAAGATTCGCGAAAATAATTACAGGTAAAGTTTTGTTTGTTCCAAGGAAGGCATATTTTAGGTGACTAGGTAACGGTTTCAACTCGAGTTCTGGTGGTTCCTCTAGAGATGAACGCGTTGGTTTCGTTCGCCGCTCACTCAGACTTGGCGGCTCTGGTTCTTTCATGTTCTCCAACGCGAGGACCTCGCACACATGGGTCACTTCTTCTTCAGGCAACTTTATACTATTCAGTTGACATTCTTCACTGTCCAGGAACTTTAATGCGTTTAACACATTAAACTTCACCTCTTGATTGTCTACGCGCATAGTTAAGACGCCTTTATGCACGTCTATTAAAACTTTCCCGGTAGTTAGAAGGGGGCGTCCAAGAATAATTGGTACCTCCCTATCTGCTTTATAGTCCAAGATGATAAAATCTGCTGGGAATATGAAGTTGTCAACCTTTACCAGAATGTCTTCAATCTTTCCTTCAGGGTACTTGATTGTTCTGTCAGCAAGTTGAAGAGTAACAGAAGTGGGTTGTGCTTCACCAATTCCCAGCTTCTTAAAGATTGAGAATGGCATGAGATTAATGCTAGCTCCCAAATCGTACAACGCATGTCCCACATCCAACCCTTCTATCGAGCATGGGATTGTGAAGCTCTCAGGATTCTTCTTTTTCTTGGGTAGACTGTTGCTTACTAACGCGTTGCACTCCTGCATTAGTGCGATTACTTCCGTCTCGCTGACTCTTCTTTTCTTTGTCAAAATGTCCTTAAAAAATTTGACATATTTTGGCCTTTGCTCCAAGGCCTCTATAAGTGGAATGTTGATATGTAATTGCCTCAGGAGCTCAAGAAAGCTGTTGTGGAAAAACGCTGATGTGTATGATTGATGATGTTCTATGCTCGAAATGATGCGATACTACTGCTAGATATGCGTTAATTATGGATGTTCACGTAGTATGCCATGAGTTATCACAAGTTTCCTTACGATGGAACCAAGTGTAATTCCACTGTAAGTTTCTCAGTGTGATTCAAGGTCGAACACAGGCTCTGTTTTAGGATATTGCTGTATGTTCGTGATATATGCGACCAGGTTTTCAATCTTTAAAAGTGTGGTTTGTACAAGTAAATAAATTGCGGTAAAATAAAGTAAGCAATAAAAATGCAATAGTAAAATGAAATACAATAAACCTAAGCTAGATGATATGAGATACAGGCTTCATGTTACAAGATGCTAGGGTCAAGGCTGGCTGTGAAGGTTATGCAAAGAACGTGGAATGCGGCGGCAAGTCTTATGAACAGAATAAAAAGAGAACGATAAATAATATAAACACAGCGCAAGTTCTCAATTGCGTTTAAGCTATAAATATTGTTCTGCTCTTCTCTTGGCGTACATCTTTCAGTGATCGACCACGCTCCCACATGTCTGTGGTGAGACAGAGACTAACGTAATGAACACAAGGTTGCTTCCATGTCTGGAAGTACTACTTGCTTTAGTTAACGTATTCCTCTAATCTTCTCTTGATAGATCAGAATGGCATCTTCACTTCTGCTCTCACGGGTGAAAATGCCGACTAGCATGCCTTAGCTAAACGCATTTTACATCTTTAACACAGATTAAGTACTTGTTTAATTCATATTGACTATTAGGGAATTAAGAAAACATCATGAAGAAAGTGATTAACGGGTGAACGAAAATAGACAGAGAATAGAATATGAAAGCTATCAAAACATTTAATATCTCTATTAAGCGTTTGATACATGGTGTATGAATGAAGAGATAAAGAGAAAGTGAAATACAACGATGAAAGAGATAGAACAGATACAAACAAGTGCCAATGTCTTGGCACTGATTCAATGGAGATCTGCTTGTCAGATAGGATGGATTTGATGGTAGGAAGAGCTTCCCTCTCAGGCTTGCTCCACCGGTAGCAGGGATCTATGCACAGAGCTTCCGATTGGGTGTTTGGCAGATTAGATCTGAGATTCACCTCTCGTCCTTATCTCATCTTCTTCTCATATTTCTTCACTTAAGCCCTCAGCTCAGCCTTTTCTCTCAACAATTTAGCAGCACTTAGCCCCTTATCAAGTAGCATAAGTTTTCTCTCAAATCTATGGGGTATTTGTAGGTGCAGGTCTTTGACTCCAGCATTATGGTCCCCTCTAATTGTTATGGTAATTCCGTAGATGGAGGGATATTATTCCTTCTGCTATGCAATTAGACCATCAATTCTGCGCAACCGTTAGTTGTACACATGTCTCAATCCTCCACTTTTGCGTTGCTAAGTTGCATCTTTCGATCGTGGATTTGCATGAGGTGTTGTTTTTATTACCACATGCAGTTGAAATACAGCTCTGGATCGATTGTCGTATTACGCCGTCATTGCGGTAATCGTCTCTTCATTGTTGATTGATGGGCGCAATGTGACAGAGATGCGTTGATCAGTTTCTCGTGAGCCTTGAGTTGGTTTCCTGGAAAACATAGTAAATTTTTTGCTTGTCTTTCATCTTCACAGTGTTAGTGGTGTAATTGAAATCATTTATAATTATTGTAATTCTAAGCTAATTTTCATACAATCTGCGCATATTCATTAACTTTTGGCCGCAATATCTAGATAAGGTAGCATAAATAACTTGTATTTCTACCAGTTATCACACCCCCAACTTTAGATATATGTTTATCCTCAAGCATATCTTCTACTCAGGTAATCATGCTCAATTCCTATCCTATATTTCTGCGACGATTGGTTGCTCCGAATGTTACACTTAGGCACATTACTTGACATCACACTTTCCTTCTATCCTTGCTAATTTTTAGCAAGCACTACTTTATTCTTCTATGAAACAAAATTCTGCTCAAAGATGCTTTTCTAGTTTTCAAAATAGAATGTTCATCTCTTCTTTGTCAAAACAACTTGATGTATTTATATGCGGTGAGCAAAACTTTGCGTCATTTATTCACTTAGAGACTGTTGATCATGGTTACATTCTTCGTTTTGGCTTGTCCCTACGGGTGTCATGCGAACATCTAACTACGATTATGTGCCAATTCAACTTTAACTCATGATATTCAGAGGAGTTGTCTCTTGCATTCTTTTATTATTATTATTTTTTTTTTTTTTTATACTGCTTTGTTCTTGGAAACCCACCTTCGTTTTAGCTTGCTCCTACGGTGTTATATGAACATCCAACTACGAGCAGGCTCCTTTCACAACTAAACTCTTATCAGGTTAGGAACAGTTTTGAAATTTTCCCTTACGCTGACATTGAAGTTTTGCATAAAATCTTTTTTTTTTTTTTTTATGAAAATGGACGCATTTTTTTAAATACTGCATATTCCTGATCTCATTTACTCACACCTTCCCCACCCCCCAAATTTAAGGATGAGCAAGCTCCTCATTGCGTTATTTGGGTAGACTAGACAAACACTTAGAAGAAAATTTCAAAAAAAAAAAAGAAAAGAAGGTTTTAGCAGAACTTTGAAAGATAAAAGATAAAGTACTGCTAAACTAAGAATTAACTAAGTGTTAGTTAGAATTTACTAAGTATGAGAAATGTTTCTAAGTATAAACATATAATCCATCGTAGCAACACAATGAAGATCGTAAAAATAAAAGATTAAGAATGTCACAAAAATTAACAAAGGAAGATAAAGAAAAAGGCACAGGTAAAAAGTGGAGTGAATATATACTCTGATTGTATTGAATATTAACAAAGTATACAAATAAATGAACGCAATACAAAATTTTCTGTTGCCTATACAAGAGTCAAAGAATTTGATTAACTTACAAAGAATAAATTAATTGAATACAAAATAAAGAATGGCCACATAAAATAAATAACATTGGAAGAAAGTGTAAACATTAAGGTTGAGAAGTAGAGGGATCCGGTGAAGGATGTTGAGGTGGTGCAGTCGAAGCGTCATAAAATAATAAGTGTTGGCTTAGATGCGGAGGCACCATCGGACCATGTAAATATGCGGTGAGAAAATTAAAATACTCTTGATTACGCTCCGCTATCTGTCTTTGGTGCAGGAAGATCCTATGCATACTGCGCTGCATATTGATGAGCGCCTCCCTTAAAATTGCAGCACTGCATGAATCTCATCAATGCGCTCCATTACTACCTCAAATCGCTGATTGAAGAAATGATGCTGTTGAGAGAAGATGGTTCTCATTTCAGCTAACTCAGCAGCCATAGAGGTGAAGGATGGTCGTACATGCGATGTCTCGCTAGCATCGCTTTGGGGTTGGATAGAGGTGCCTTCACCCAAATCGTGTGGGTCATCAACATGCGGCGATAGAATGGTGGGTTGTGGTGATGAAGCTGATGGTGAAGTAGGGGCAGCTGGATAAATAATAGGAGATTTGGGGACAAAAAGGGGGTTTATAAAATGTTCGTGTAAAGGGGAAAAAGGTTATGCTAGCGGGCTCGGAGGGCTTGGAGGTCAGATAACTAAGGGAAGAGGGTCCATAGGTTCCAGATCTTGCATTGGTGACTCTCGAACCTTCTATTTTCCCTTATCTTCTCTTCGCTATCTTTTGGGCCTTGGTTCTTGAGGCGCATTCAAATCGATCGCAGGCCTTTTTACTAGCAGCTCAGGGTAGTGTGGAGACTCTTTGAAGAGCATCCTCAATATTTTTATGTTGATGAGGCCGTGGACGTCTGGCATCGGCTCCTCATCAATGCCTACACCCATAGACAGGCATAGACTTGAAATGATCCACAGGAAGAAATACTGCCCCCGAATATGCCCCACCAAGGATNCAATGCCTACACCCATAGACAGGCATAGACTTGAAATGATCCACAGGAAGAAATACTGCCCCCGAACATGCCTCACTAATGCTCTGATCTGCCTCGCAATCAGCTGCCCTATGTCGATAGGAATGTCGCGGGCTATGCAATATGCGGCCATGACACGATCCCTTGATACAGTTCTGTCATGCATTGTTGGTATCAGCTGTTTCTTAACCAAGTAAACCCAGAGCCTTCCCTCCGGTAGCAAGGACTTGGACTCCAAGGTACGGATGCCTTTGAGCGAGACCGACCACTTCGTGCCCGGTTGCGTTAATATCCTCAACGCATCCTCCATTTGCTCTTTTGTGGGATCATCAATAATCTTATTCCCTAGTGCATCAGGGTTGTCATTCATCTGATAAATTTCGTTGATGTCCCTTGCATTGAAGGATACTGTTTCTCCCTTAAAGGTCATCGCATCCCTATTTCCATGTAGCCGCCCGTGATAAAAGCTTCGTACTACCTAAGGCACTATGATGGATGGGCACTGGCAGAATGTGTCCCACCCATGTTCCACAATTATGCTCGTGATGAGGTCAAGTAATGGATTCGGCGCAGGAAAGAAACCCATCTCGATTAACATATCATCGTTCTTCTTTTTCTTTGATGAGCGCTTTTTGGCCCGCTGCGGGTTCACTGCTTTCTACTATCACCTTGCCTTTTGCCAGCTCAAGGTGGGCTGCTTGTCTTTCTTTCCTTTCCCGCTCCTTGCGTTGTTCCTCTTTCTCGCACTCTGCGAGTTCTTTGCCCTTGCTCTTACATAAGCGCCGCTTATTGGCTTCGCGCTTCTTCTTCTTCTCTTCTATCAACAATCTGTCCTCTTCTTCCTTCTTCCTCTCCTCTTCTTCTTCTTCTTCTCTTTCTTCTATCGCAAATTCTTCTTCAAATTTCTCAGAGGCCAACAACAGACGTTGTTCCTCCTCGCGCTTCCAGATCCCTTTAAGTCTGGCAAGCTCATTGTTGCTTCGCATTTCTTCAAACTCCAATCTTCTTCTTTTATTCCCCCCCTGCGATGATGAGCTCGCCCCTATCCATATTTTCTTGCTTCTCTTCCTCTTCTTTTCTTTTTCTCTCCTTCTCTTTCAATGCCAAAATTAATCTTTGAGGGTCAATTGTGGACCCTTGCGGTGCATTCTCCCTACGACGCCGCATTAGGGGGGTTCCCTCTACTTCTTCTCCTTCATCATCGCAACTATTTGCGTTGGTATGGGTTGCGCCGATTCCATCAACTGTGTCGTTTCCTTCTATCCCCCCTATAGAGGTTGATTCTCCATCCTTCTCAGGGCTCACAGCCCTCGGTTTCGCTTCCTCTTCTTTTCTCAAGAGCCTCTCTTCACGCTGGCGCATTTTCCTTTCTTCCTTTTCTTCCTTTTCTTTCTTCTTTCTCTCCTTCTTAGCCTCTTCATCTTCATCATCATTCTTTTGCTCTTTGTTCTTATTTTCTTTGCGATGATGGGAAGATTCAGCTTCTCCAGCCTTATTTCCCTTGCTCTTCTTCTTCTTCTTTTTCTTCTCAGCCACTTCTGGTTGCGCATCCCCTGCAACCTCCTCCATCGCAATGTCAGGGGTTACCAACGCAACCACAGCTTCCTTGGCCTCCTCGATTGCAATCTCTTCTTCTTCTCTTCTTGGAGGTCCGTCATAGGCTTCTACGTTGGCAGTTGCCTCCTGAGTCTCTGGGACCAAAACATCGTTCCCTGTTTCTTCTTCTTCAACCACCACTTCTTCCACCACCTACTCCACCCTTCACTGCTCCATCCGCCACTACCACCGTCTCTCCTCTGTAGGCAGTGGTTGGTTTACACCCCTACCTCGAGCAGTCTACCTTCTTGCTCCAAGGTACTCAGGATGTTGCCATCGCGTCTCTTTCTTTCACTTTCAATTGAGACGACAGGTGATGGCGTAGGCATTGCTCTCAATGCTTCCTTCTCTCTTGAACACAGAAGGCCTAACGGCCAGAGGGTTTCTCCGGGCTTCCTGACGAGTCTGGGGACAGTGTGGGCTTGGGCGAGCCTGCGACTGGCAACCAAGATGCTCCCTCTTACATGGCTACTTGGTCAGGGGTGGAAGGTGAAGTGAATTTGTTTGAGGTTGGTCAGCCATGGATACCAGCTTGGAAAGGTCTGGTAAAACTTGAGCTGCTGGAGAGAAATAAAGGTCTAGGTGCAAGACGCTTAGGGTTTCAGATTTTGCCAAAATGAGGTAAAGAACTTACAACGAATGAGGAGGTCTTATTTATAGGTTGGGCCGTGGTGGGCCCAACGCGATTTTTGCGGCACAGGCCTCGAGCAGCTCATTAGGCACGTTCGTTCCACCTCCCTCATTTATGAAATTTCAGATAATAAGTTGTCCCTTTCATCTGCTAATCATAATTGCTTTGAGGGATACGAATTCGTTGGACTCCTCCCCCCCCCCCCCCCCCCAAAATTGCCAACAAGAATTTGTCTTTAATATTTTTATTTGAATGGACGCAAGTAAAATAACAGATAATGCATTGTTGGTTCACCAACGCAGCATGCATTTTCGCAACGAGACGGGACAATAACGCATATATCCCTTGCAACACACCCTTTACCATGGCATTTCTGAGAGGATACCTCAAAACATGTGCATTTGGTAAGGACGGGCAAACAACATACGCAAGCGCAACTGTTGAGTTAGGTGACGCAAAGAATTCCTTGTTGGTTTGAAATGCGTCCATTGTTCGCCTTGCATATTTGTTGTTACTATGTTTTATTATTTTTATTATATATATATACAAGTGCTTATAACTTGCGGCATAGATTTTTCCTGTTATTACTCAATCATCCACCATTGTAAGCACAACGCATTGATTACAAAAAAAGTCAAAGAATTAAAGACGAGACATAATTAAATGCAAAGAAATAAATGAGAAAATAAATTCATAAAGCCAAAAATGAATTAAATGAAGAATTGAAAGGTAAGATTCAAAATTCAAAAAGAAAGAAATTTAATAAAACATTAAACATAGTATTGAAATATGGACGAAAAATTGCGTTGTCCTGGGTGATCGCAATCCACATTTCTGCAGGTGATCAGGCTTGCCTGCTCAATGTCTTAAGGACATTGCTTCCTTCCCTGTGAGATCTCGGGGCTTCTGAATTGCTGGGCAATGATCCTAGTGTTTGGACATCCTTTAGCTCAGAGGCAGTTGGCCCATCTAGATCTCTAGATTCCTTATTGAAGACGCTTGTGCTTGCATCACTGCATCGTTTTTATCCATATATTGCTTCAGCAGCATCTCTAATGAGCTTCCCAAGGTGTTAGATGATGATGGTTGCTGGTTGTGCGGTCTCGATTGCCCTTGATTGTGGTGAAAAGGCGGATTCCCTCTACTACCCCCTTGATGGTTAACTAGCCCTCCTGGGTTGGGATTACTTCTCCAACCGAAGTTGGGATGGTTCCTCCAGCTCGAATTATAAGTATTGCTGAAGGGGTTGCTCTAGATAGCGCAAACTTGCTGAAAGTTTAATGGGTACACGTCAGCTCCGTGAGCCCCTCCACAATTGACGCAACTGATTGCGGCCACTTGAGCCGGTGCAGCGGGTTACGTTGATTGTGGAGCAATGGCTCTTTGGTTAATGGCCATTGACTGGAGGATCGAGGTCACCGTGGCCATCTGCATGACTAACATGGCCATTGTCTTCGTAGGGACAATGGCTGTTTCATTTTTCCTTCACTCGGTGCCTCAGCCTCCATATCCATCGTCGATCCAGTCATCCATATTCTGCGATATGCGGTCGAGGATGACTTTAGCCTCTGTGTATGTCTTATCCATAAAACCTCCTGCAGCAGAGGCATCAGCAACAGCCTGCGTCGCTCTGTTCAGGCCATTATAAAATGTTTCCATCAAGACACAATCGGGGATCCCGATATACAGGCAGTTTTTCACCAGTCTCCTGAATCGCACCGGTGCTCAGGGTCTCATTCTTCATCTGTTCAAAATTCAACACGTCCTTTTGTTGCCTTACGTTAACGGCAGGTGGGAAGAACTTTTTCATGAACCGTTCCACCAATTGCTCCCATGAAGCGATCTTATTTGGCTCTAGTGAGTAAGCCCACCTCTTAGCCTCGTCCTTCAAGGTTAAGGAAACAGATACAGTCTTATATTTTCTGGGGTCACACCAGGTAAGGAAAAATTGTCGCACATCTCAACAAAACTGGTCAGATGGGCATGTGGGTCTTCACCTTGCAGACCCCCAAACTGCCCGACGTTTTGAATCATCTGCAGCATGACCGGCTTAATCTCAAAACGCGTGTTCTCCTCTATAGTCGGTCTCGAGATTCCAGGCAAAAAATCATACAAATTGGGTGCCGCATAATTACGCATTGGGATGTTGCAATCAACCGCCAGGAAGACAGGATCCTGAACCGGTCGAACAACCCCTTGGTTCACAACCGATACCGCATTATCGTTGTTGTCCGCCATGTTGGCTGCCTTCTTTCGCCTAATCCGGTTTCGACGTGCCCTTGCACGGAAAGTACGCTCGATCTCAAGGTCAGCTTCGAATTCAGGTTCAGCAGAAGGACTCATAAACTGTCAGGCTGCTCTCCACGTTGAACAACCAGTACAATGAAGATTTGTCCTGCAAAATACCAAAACACACTCAAACAATAAACCGTTAACCAGTCCCGCAACAGCACCATAAACTATTGTGGAAACGCTAATGTGTATGATTGATGATGTTCTATTGCTCGAATGATGCGATACTACTGCTAGATATGCGTTAATTATGGATGTTCACGTAGTATGCCAGGCGTGTGTCACAAGTTTCCTTACGATGGAACCAAGTTAATTCCACCGGAAGTTTCTCGGTGTGATTCGAGGTTGAACACAGGGACTGTTTTAGGTTATTGCGGTATGTTCGTGATATATGCGACCAGGTTTTCAATCTTTAAAAGTGTGGTTTGTACAAGTAAATAAATTGCGGTAAAATAAAGTAAGCAATAAACAAATCAAGTAGCATAAGTTTTCTCTGAAATCTATGGGGTATTTATAGGTGCAGGTCTTTTACTCCGACCTTATGGTCCCCACTGATTGTTATGGTAATTCCGCAGATGGAGGGATATTATTCCTTCTGTTATGCAATTAGATCGTCAAATCTGCATAACCGTTAGTTGTACACATGTCTCAATCCTCCGCTTTTGCGTTGCTCAGCTGCATCTTTTGATCGTGGATTTGCATGCGGTGTTGTTTTTATTACCGCATGTAGTTGAAATACAGGTCTGGATCGACTGTCGCATTGCGTCGTCATTGCGGTAATCGTCTCTTCATTATTTATTGACGGGCGCAATGTGACAGAGATGCGTTGATCAGTTTCTCGTGAGCCTTGAGCGCAAGCGGTGACTTAGTTTCCTACACAACAGAGTAAAATTTCTGCTTGTCTTCCATCTTCACAGTGTTAGTGGGTGTAATTGCAATCATTTATAATTATTGTAATTCTAAGCTAATTTTCATACAGTCTGCGCATATTCATTAACTTTTGGTCGCAATATCTAGATAAGGTAGCATAAATAACTTGTATTTCTACAAGTTATCAAAAGCGCTTGAATTGTTGCTGATCATTCTTCTTCATCAACCGTTTAGGGAATGGTGCGTTCAGCAGTACCGCAGGTTTTCCCGCGTTAGACGTGCTTGGTTCTGAATGGCTTGTGGTCTCAGGCATTCTTTCTTCTTGATCTTCTACCGCCATTGAACATGTGTTGCGTTCTTTTGAAGGACTACTGTTTCTTGGATTCATTCTTCTTTCTTCAAGAGCTTTTCCACTGTGCAATGTCACCGCGTGACATTGCTTCTTTCCATTGTTGTTCCCAAGAGTTTCAGTGTTGCTAGGTAGAACTCCAGGTTGCCTATTTTTCAACTCGCTCGTTATTTGCCCTACCTGTATCTCCAGGTTCCTGATAGAAGACACCTGGCTTTTCAGCAACGCGTCATTCTGGGCTATGTACTCCTTTAATAGGTTCTCAAGCGGAAATCCTGAGCTCGACGCCTGTCCTTCTCTATTAAAGGATTGTTGATGTGGCTGATGTGTTTATTGAAATGCAGGAGTCGGTCCTTACCTTTGTTGTTGATTCGCCCTTGGGTGGTGCTCCTGTTGATTTTCTCCTGTCCAAGAAAAATTTGGATGGTTTTTCCATCCAGGATTATATGTATTGGAAAATGAGTTGTTTTTAATGAAGCATACTGACTGCAGGTTTTGTGGGCACTCAGCATAAGACAGCCCACACAGCTAACCATGGGCTGCCCGAATGCTTCTACCTGAATCACCTTCTGTTGATTTGATGCATTTCCTAGCGATATGTTCTGCAAAAGGCTGGTCATCATAGCCACTTGTGTAGAAAGTGTGGCTATTGCATTGGAATCGATAGAATTAACATTCTGAGATCTCTTCTTCCTGTCAATTATTTCATCATACGTATTGTCCACCCATTCCATGTTGTGCTTAGCAATGCGGTCTAATATCTTTTAGCCTCAGTGTAAGATTTATCCATATTCCACCAGCTACCGCTGCGTCGACTGCCATCTGTGATGCTCTATTCGATCCACCATAAAAAGTCTCCATTTGGATAGTTAGTGATAGTCTATGATTCGGGAAATTTTTGACCAATCCCTTAAAATGCTCCCATGCAGCGCTTAAGGTTTCAGCTTCTTCTTGTTCAAAGTTCATAACCTCTCGACGCCTTCTCGCGTTGGTGGTAGGTGGGAAGTATTTTTGCATAAATTTTTCCATCAACTTCTCCCAGGTAGTGATTTCACCAGGCTCTAGTGAGCTTACCCATTGTTTTGCGTCATCACGCAAAGAATAGGGAAACAAAGATAGCCTGATCACCTCTGAGGTGATTCTAGGATTCATAAATGAATTACACGTTTCCAGGAAACGTTTCATGTGAGCGTGAAGATCTTCTCCACGACCACCCCCAAACTTTCGAGCAGTCTGGAGCATTTAAAACATTACATATTTCATCTCGAATCTCGTCTCATCTGGCATTGGGTATATGACTCCTTGAGAGAAATCATACAATATAGGGGACGCATACTCCCTCATAGGACGCATGCTACTGTTCGCCATTAGGATCGGATTTTGTGCAGAATGAACTAGTTGCTGAGCTAAGTTTTAATTCGCCTGGTTGTCCGCCACTGCTTGTTTCCTGTTCTATTGTCTGAGAAGTTGTTGCCTCAACCTTCGACGACGATTATATCGATTTCTACGTCGGAAGGTCCTTTCAATCTTAGGGTCATATATAAGTTCGAGAGTGCTTTCCCTGCCCATAAACTTTCCCAAGCTTACGCTTAGCTCGTAATACTCCCTCGACTGAAGTGTTCCTACAAAAGATACAAACAAAATTTCTGGTTAGTTTTGTTTCTGAATCCCCGGTAACAGCGCCAAAAACTTGTTCGTTGCTATCGTGATTTGAGCAGGGAGTGTTGTATAAAATAAATTGGAAAAATAAGTTCTAAGTATAAATAATGCGTCGATGCTTTGATGCGTTTATGTATTTATAATGTGTTGGTGCGTTAGAGATGTGCAATAGAACACACGACACCCCTCCTATTGACGTTCAAGTTTTCCTAAATCAGACCCAAGTATAAATCCAATTTAGATTCCTGGTAGGTCCAGGGTCGAACTCAGGGATTCAGGTTAAGCTAACGTAGACCTTACGTTGTAGCTATTGTAGGGTTTTCCTAAATGTATGAAGAGATGTGTTATTTACACTAAGGTGTTGTGCCTGTGCAAGAAGATACAAAAGAGTTGAGTAGTGAATGATGGATCATGTGAAAATGGATTTTAATGTAAGTGGTATGCGTCGATCTAAGATGAATGTACACAAACCAGAATGTGATATGGATGAGATGGGATGATTTGCTTATCTTTGTTTATGTGTTAGACTCTTATTCAACACTCTCAATGCGAATAACATACAAAACCTATCTCTAGGATGCATGCGTTGAACACAGAATACAATAAACACCAATCAGTCTATCTCTAGATGTACTAGCCGTTCTACTTGATACTGGCTTATTTACTCTTTTGAATAATCTAAGCTAAGGATGCTTTTACCAACTGATCAAGTTGGCTTAAGCGTTTGAAATGAAGTTTTGCATAAAGTATAGATGCATTCAACATAAATAAGAAATAAACAATGACAAAGTGTGATGGATCAAATATATGAATTTATAAAGAAGTAGATTGTCTTTACAAAAGCAATATTCAATCAAATGAAATGAAAGCGATAAATGAGATGAAAGGAACTGAGTCAAGCCGCAGAGTATAATCTCTTGTATCTCTTTGGCTCAATTCTAATTGTGTACAATCACTTGTATAAGAATCGGACAAAGTGTCTTTCTCAAGTTCGGCTTCCTCCACTTCTTGACCGGCGGTGATGGTGGTTCTCTTCCCTTCTAATCTTCTTGGCACCATAGCACAGCTTCTAAAGATCTACAACTATGACTACGCTAATACAGAGAGTTAGAATCTTGAAATTTCTGAACTGCGAACTCTGGAGGGCTTTCATGTATTTATAGGCGTTGGTCATCTCCAGCTTGGTGATGGGCAGCATTAAAGTCCATGCCCTGGTCAGCCGCCTGACACTCACAAGCTTTTCAGATGCCGCCTGCTGCAGGTGCCCATACTTACAAGTGGTGATTTGACACAAATAGCCTGAATCAATGAATATTCTCTACGTTGAATTCCCTCTGACGCATGGCCCATGCATTAGAACTTTTGCCTACGACACTTCTTACTCATGCATTAGCTTCTTCTTGAAATCTTGCAATATAACGCGTTAGTGCCACATTATTTAGTAATAAAACTTCTTTTGCATGAGTTTGCTAATTTTTTGAGTAATTCCATGCGTTTCTTCTAAAAATGAGGAGAAATTATCATTAAAAACCTTAGTTGTTCCAACTTAAGAGCCAAAATAACTTGTATTTCTACAAGTTATCACTTACCCACCACCTGTCGCCCAGAGGAGGCGTCTGGCGCCGGTTGACAAGGAAAAATGTTTCCACTGCAACCAAGACAGTCATTGGAAGAGGAATTGTCTTCGCTATCTGAAGGAAAGGAAGGCCACCAAGGTTAAGGCCAAGGCGAACAAAGGTAAATGTGATTTACTTGTCCTAGAAACTTGTTTAGTGGAGAATGGTGATTCTGCCTGGATAATTGATTCAGGCGCCACTAATCATGTTTGTTCTTCTTTTCAAGGGATTAGATCCTGGCGGCAGCTGGAGGTTGGTGAGATGACGATGCGAGTAGGCTCCGGGCACGTCGTTTCAGCTGTGGCAGTGGGAGGAATCCAGTTAACTTTACAGAATAGATTTATTGTTTTAAAAGATGTATTTTTAGTTCCTGAGTTAAAAAGGAACTTAATTTCTGTAAAATGTCTGTTGCAATGTAAATACACTCTCTCGTTTAATGTGGATAAAATGTTTATTCATAAAGATGGAGTTGAGATTTGTACAGCTAAACTGGAAAACTACTTGTATGTGCTAATACCGTTAGCCTTAAGTTCCCTCCATAACATAGAGATGTTTAAAACTATCGTAACTCAATCTAAATATGAACGCGTTTCTCCAAAAGAAAATGCTCAACTTTGGCACCTTCTATCAGGGCACATCAATATCAATAGGATTGAGAGATTGGAGAAGAATGACCTTCTAAGCGAGTTAAAAGAAAATTCTTTACCAGTGTGTGAATTTTGCCTTGAGGATAATATGACTAAAAGACCTTTTACTGGAAAAGGTTATCGAGCCAAAGAACCTCTATAGTTAGTGAATTTTGACCTCTGTGGTCTTATGAATGTGCAAGTCAGGGAAAACTATGAGTATTTTATCAGTATTACTGATGATTACTCTAGGTATGGGTATGTTTATCTGATGCAACGGAAGTCTAAATCCTTTGAAAAGTTCAAAGAGTTCAAGGTTGAAGTTGAAAATGCATTGGATAGATGGATTAAAACACTTCGATCAGATCGAGGTGGAGAATTTTTGGATTCGGGATTCAAGGACTATTTGATAGAATATGGAATCGTTTCCCAACTCTCAACATTGGGTACACCTCAGCAGAATGGTGTAACGGAGAGAAGAAACAAAACCTTGTTGAACATGGTTCGTTCGATGATGAGTTACATTTCCTTACCAGACTCGTTTTGCGGTTGTGCAGTGAAGATTGCAGTATACATACTCAACTGTGTTCCTTTCAAGAGTGTTACGAGAACACCTCTAGAGTTGTGGAATGGGCGTAAAGCTAGTTTACGTCACTTCCGCATATGGGGTTACCCAGCATATGTGCTTGAGGCTAATCCCAAGAATTTGGAACCACGATCGAGGTTATGCCTCTTTGTAGGTTATTCTAAAGGTACACGAGGAGTTACTTTTATGATCCACCCAAAAATAGGGTGTTTGTTTTCACGAACGCTACTTTCCTAGAGGAGGATCATATTAGGGAGCACAGTTCACGTAGTAAAGTTGTGTTACATGAGCTTTCCAACAAAACTACTGAAACTTAAACAAGATTTACTGAAGGGCCTACTTCATCAGTAAGAGTTGTTGATGATAGTTCATCTGGTAGGTTGGTTCCACCTCAAGAGTTGAGGGAACCTCGACGTAGTGGAAGGGTCACGAACCCACTTGTTGGTTATCTGGGTTTCACTGAAATCCTTGTAAGAGTTAAACAACATGCAACGGAAGTATTAAGGATCCATAAGCATTCTAATTCACTAATTTTGGCAAAAACTAAAGCATGCTCTTCTTAAAAAATGGGTTTTCAGAATATACCTTTGATCAACTCTCTAAGAAAACGTCTGTTCAGCTGCTGTCTTCACTTGATATCAACGTGAACTACCTCAAAGGCTTCCCTACTATGCTCTTGTAGCTTTAGGTAGAGTTGTGGGACTCAAGAACAGCTTGAAGATGTGAGAAACAAGAAGATCTCACAGCAACCCAACTGAAAAAAACAGTTTCTTCTTCAGAAAATTTTCTCTGGAAATTCTGTATCCTTTTTCTTCTCTAACAACTCCAATCTTCTTTATATATTTAAATGAACATGCAAAGTGATGGAGTGCATGGCTTGCAGCTCATGCTTGGAGAATCAAAGTAGAGAAGATAATGGTTTTTGTGTGACCATAAAGGTGATGGTAATGGAGAAAATCCATTTTCCATTTTGTGCAACCATGCAAATTGTTTTTCCATTTTCTTTTTAAAACAAAATATGATTTTAAACCATTTTAATTGAAAATTGATTTTCTTAAATTAATATTTGCACAATAATCATATTCATATATTTAAATCATATTTAATATTTATTCTCTTGTTCCGTTTAATTTGAACGTTTCAAATTAATTTCTCAAGCTACCCTAAAGCTTACCTATTTACGAGCTAGTAGGGGGACCTCGCAGACCTATAGATCATGAGCTCTAACGATCCGAGATTAATTGGCTAAACTCAATATACCGATCTAACCCCCATTCGTTAACTAATGGGTGATTCCACTAAAGCTCATAGCTGAACTCCTCTCACTGTAGATATATTATGTCTACTCGATATAATCATAATTAGTAAGTTAACCTTTCACAGGTTGCTCGTAATAACGGTTGGGTTGAATCTCTGTTTTATCCCCGAAATTACTTCTTGTTCCTTAAGCTCCACTGATCCCCTAATGAACAATTTATTTGTGATCCAATCAACAAATCGAATCCCTCTCAGGCCAATAAGAGGGTGAGGCCTCTTGTTCAAGACCCAGAATCAGCACTTGAAGGGAACAACCTCTCTACTAACCCTAATCGGGTAGGAGTGAATTCCCTCTTGCACCCTAAGTTCATAGCTATTCATCCAGTCTTATCCCCAAAATGGTAAGCTTTTTGAGCAGAGGCAATTGATCTACTCTCACCATTTGCATATTAAAGGATAATCTCGAACAAACAGGAGTTCATAGTTAGCTCAAGATTAAGGTTAAGTTACCTAGGTCATCGCTTTGAAATAGTCAGTCTTAAATAGTAAACAGTGTTATAAAGTAAGAGTGACAGGTTTCGTGGTCCGATCTTGAACAAAACTCATTTGCACAGGATACCCCTACTCCTCATGTCTCAACATGCACGAACTAGGATCACTTCATATGTAACACTTTACAACTCTTTGTAACAACTACAGAGTAGGCCGCATCCAATAATGTTACCAGAATAAGGTACCCAACCTTATTCATAAACTATAGATCATTTTGACTATTTACTCGAACCTAATCCACTTGTATGTCTCCACATAAATTTCAAGTACTCATATATAGTCAAGGGACGGGTTTATTGGATTTCTAAAAAACAATATTTTCAATAACAACTTTATCGAATTCTCAGAATAAGTTCTAATGTTTACAAACCACGAGTTTTAGGCCATAAAACCCAACAAACTCCCACTTGGACTAGAACTCCAGTGGTAACTTATATATCCGATATTTAAGATTGAGTTTCTGAGTTTTATAGAGAAATACAATAAACTAGGACATCCTTACCCATGGTTTTACCATTTGGTATCTTATACTTGATATTTCTTCCACTTGCCCTAGGTTATTAATCTCTGGTATTTCTAGTCTTACTAGATGATTCTTAAACACTTTAGCCGAGAGAATCATTGTAAACATATTAGTATACAAATAGGTTTCTTATGGGGAATTCATCTATTTCTCAATAATGGCTAGGAAACACATTTTCCTCCCAATACATTGAGGTACTCTCAACTCTTTGATTAAGATGGTCTGACCTGCCTTAACAACTCTTGTTAACAGTCAGAGCTAGAAATCTTAAATTCATTATACTTCGATCTTAGCCATTTAAATATCTGAACATTTGCTTATGGCTATTAACAATTTGATTCTTAACAAAAGTCGCTATGAGATAGAACAAACATATTTCTTGAAAAAATATTTCATTCATAACAAAAAAGAAAAATATGTACAAAAGGTTCATTACAAGATTTAACAAAAGCAAGTAATTTACATCTTCATCAGCAACTTCTCCTACTGGATGAGCTGAGCAAACGGTCTCCAGGATCTAAGCAGCTTGTTTGCTTTTCTTTGCTCTCTTCTCTGCAAGATATTTAGGGCAATTTCTCTTCCAATGCCCTAGCTCGTTGCAGTGGAAACATTTCCTTTTCTCTGTAGGGTTTTTCTTGCTCTTCTTACCAGCAGGCTTTTTCCCTTTCCCATTGTCTTTCTTCGCTGGAATACTCTTGGTCTGTGAAGACGAGGCAACTTCAGGCTTGCAGGACATTCCTCTCTTTTCAACAGAAGCAACATTTACTTCTGGTACTGGTTCTAGACCCTTAGTTTTCAACATGGTCTGAAAAGCCTGCAACTCATTAAGCAGAGTTGTCAAGTTGTGTTCGATTTTATTCATCAAGGCATTGGTACAAAATTGCATAAAACTCTTCGGAAGAGATTCTAGAATAAAGCCAACTTGACTTCTCTCATCCATCATAGCACCGTTCACTTCAGCCATATTAAAGTGGACCATCATGTCCAAGATATGTTCACGAACATTGGTCCCCTCTTTCATGCGACTATTGTAAACGTATTCGATAGCATCATGCCTCAGGGTGAAGGACGGTTGTCCAAACATTTCTCTTAGAGATTCCATAATCTCTTTGGCAGTGTTCATACCCTCGTGTTTTTTTGCCAAAACATCAAACAGGTTGACGAGAATATAAGCACGGGCTTTAACATTAGCCCTGATCCATTTATCAAACACTTCCCGAACAGTTCGATTGGTATTTGAGCTAGGAATGGGAGGACATTCCTCCGTTAAGAAAAATCTCAAATCGTCTATCGCAAGTATTATATTCAAATTCGATTTCCAGTTTACATAATTGTCCCCAATCAGTTTGTCCGAAGCCAACAATTATATAATAGAACTCGTCATTCTGAAATTATAAACAATTTTATAAGTGAATTGCATTTAAATCCAATCAAGTTTTAGCAAACTGATAATGTACCTATAATCATTATTTTTGCAACGATACTTAAGTGATTTAGAATAAATGCTACCGTGGGGTAGTCAAGAATTCCTTAAAAAAAGCAAGACAGTTATTGACCAAATACTATCTCCAGAATAACTCATATTCTAATAGTCATTTAGTTATGATTTTCGGTTAAGATCATTACTAACACTTAGTAAGTCTTGTAAGTGTAGACCCGCCATTTTCAGATCTTACAGAACAGTATGAGTATGCCTCCAAAATAGAAAACAATACCCAAGACGGAACTATAAGATCCTATTCATTTTACTGAAGCCTGGGTTGTTCCGAATCCTATGTTACTTAAATTTATTTCACAAATTAATTAATTTAATATCAAATATTAAATTAATTTTTTCACAATAATCATCTTCATATATTTAAATCATATTTAAATATTTATTCTCTTGTTTCGCTTAATTTAAACGTTTCAAATTAATTTCTCAAGCTACCCTAAAGCTTACCCATTTACGAGCTAGTAGGGGGACCTCGCGGACCTACAAATCATGGGCTCCAAGGATCCGAGATTAATCGATTAAACTCATTAGACTGATCTAACCCCTATTCGTTAACTAATGGGTGATTCCACTAAAGCCCATAGCTGAACTTCCCTCACTGTAGATATATTATGTCCACTCGATATAACCATGATTAGTAAGTTAACCCTTCACAGGTTGCTCGTAATAATAGCTCAGTCAAATCTCTGTTTTACCCCCGAAATTACCTCTTGTTCTTTAAGTTCCACTAATCCCCTAATGAACAATTGATTTGTGATCCAATTAACAAATCAAATCCCTCTCAGGCCAATGAAAGGGTGAGGCCTCTTGTTCAAGACCCAGAATCAGCACTTGAAGGGAACAATCTCTCTACTAACCCTACTTGGGTAGGAGTGAATTCCCTCTTGCACCCTATGTTTTCAGCTATTCATCCGGTCTTATCCTCAAAATGGTAAGCTTATTGAGCAGAGGAAATTGGTCTACTCTCACCGTTTACAAATCAAAGGATAATCTCGAACAAACAGGAGTTCATAGTTAGCTTAGGATTAAGGTTAAGTTACTTAGGTCATCGCTTTGAAATAGTCAGTCTTAAACGGTAAACAGCATTATAAAGTAAGAGTGATAGGTTTCATGGTCCGATCTTGCACAAAAATCATTTGCACAGGACACCCCTACTCCTCATGTCTCAACATGCACGAACTAGGATCACTTCATATGTAGCACTTTACAACTATTTGTAACAACTACAGAGTAAGCCGCATCCAATAGTGTTACGAGAATAAGGTACCCAATCTTATTCATATACTATAGATCATTTTGACCATTTACTTGAACCTGATCAACTTGTATGTCTCCACATAAAGTTCAAGTACTCATATAATAGTCAAGGGACTTGGGTTTATTGGATTTCTAACAAACAATATTTTCAATAACAACTTTATTGAATTCTCAGAATAAGTTCTAATGTTTATAAACCACGAGGCTTTTATGCCCTAGTTTAATGTTTTGTACTAGTTATTTGTACACCTCACTTCGCTTTAGGAAAAATGGGAGATTGTTGAGGTTGATTCCCTAAAGTCTCATGTTCTGTAGTTTGTAAACTGTTTGTACGAACGTTTGTGTTGTTAATATATGATATTTACTTCACATCTTGTATTTTTACTCAGTTGTTTTACCACAAACCAATAAACATAAAATTCCTGGTTATCTATATGTGACTCAAGCATGTATGTGGTAACATACAAGTGGATCATGTCTTGAGTGATAACCAAAATGGTATGTAGTATATGGATATATAAGGGAAACCTTATCCTGGTAACGCTACGGATGTGGGCCACTTTGTGGAATGGTCACAAGTGTTGTGACTTGTCATAGATAGTTTGATCCTGATCATTCGTGTTGGGTACATGCGAGCGGGGGCGTCCTATACAAAGAGTTTGTATAAGACCTGATCACGAAGTGTTAACNTTCGTGTTGGGTACATGCGAGCGGGGGCGTCCTATACAAAGAGTTTGTATAAGACCTGATCACGAAGTGTTAACGTCTTGTTATATAACACCATTCATGACAGAAACTTCACTTCACTAGGATGACCATAGGTAACATGACCTCAATCCTGAGTGAGTTGGGAATTCCTGCCATTGAGGGCAGTCCTTTGATTTGTATGGGTGCGAGTGGCCAATTCGCCGATTCAAACCTACCATTCTGGGGATTCGTCTGATTTGGGAGCTGGGAACTCAGCTACACAAGATGGAATTCACCCCTTCCCGAAGGCAGGGGTAAATAGATGGATAGCTCCCTTAAGGGCTGATTCCAAGGATTGAACGATGTGACGCCACACACTTTCTCTTAGCCCTAGAGGTATTTACACATAATTGGACTATGTTGTATTGTTCATTAAAGGAATCAGTGGTACTTAAGGAGTGAGATGTAACTACAGGGGTAAAACGGTAATTTGGCTCACTTGAACTTACGAGCATCTGTGAAGGGTCATCGTACTCATGATTGATTATATCCGATGGACACAGAAATATATCTGTAGTAAGAAGAGTTCAATTGTTGGTCTTTAGTGGAATGTCTGACAGTTAACGGACGGTGGATCTCGTTGCTAAAGAGTTTAGTCAACTATTCACGGACCGTTGGAGCTCCGAGCCACAGGTCCATTAGGTCCTCTGGGTAGTTTGGATAAAGTCGAGAACCAGTGTTTGGGTTAATTTGAAATGTTCAAATTGACAGGAGGAAGTTGATTATATATGATATAATTGGACTAGTTAATTATATATGATATAATTGGCTAAATGTATGAGATACATTATTTTGGAGGAAATTAGATATAAATATGATTTATATCAAGTAGAGGAGAAAATACTATAATAGATATGTGATATCAAACTATAGGATAAAAATATAATATGATTATATTTATTAATTAATTATTTGGTTAATTATATGATAATTAATCCAAAATTCACGTTCGAATGTGGGTTAGTGGGGCAGTGTCGGTTATTGTAACCGATGAATTAAAATGAAAAATGTTTTCATTTTTGGATCGTTCAATCGATTGCCCAAAAGATTTTGCGATTGCGCGCTGGTGTTTCCTAAACGATTGCTTAAGAAAATTGAAAGACTATATGATAGCTCCTCTCCACCTAAACGATCGCACACTGTCGCCTACACGATCGGATAGCTTCTCTAAACGATCGTATAGTGTGCCAATTTTGCTAAACGATCGTATACCTTTTCCTAAACGATCATTCAGTAAATCCTACACGATCGTGTAGCTCTTCCTAAACGATAAGCATTTCTGCTATGCGATAGCGTCTTTTTTCCTCCCACTTGCTTAACGCCTACACGATTCGTGTTTCCTCCTTCCTCTACCAAATTCACCAATGACCACCCTTTGGGTTTTCACTCCGAGAATACCGGGGCTCTTTAGTGGTGGTGTCATCTCTGTTGCGATCGTGTGTTCGCGGTTGTTCGTGCTGTTGCAGTCGACGTTTTCGCTAGGCGTTGGTAAATCGCATGGAGGTTTTCCACTGCATTGAAGTTCCGAAGTGTGAAGACTGTCTTCAATTGGTATGGAACTCTCTCCCTTGTTATTTATCTTGTTTTTAGCATGCCGATAATTAGTGTTTGTTTGCATAACTGTATGTTTTGAATGTATGATGTGTATTTCAATCACGGTGAGATCGGAGCGATCCGAACGTGCTCATAGAACTCTTCAGATATGAGATCTTTCATAAGAGTCACCTTTAGAGCATGGGTCTACGGGACCACTCGCGGATGGACTAGGGCAAATGGGAGATTTTTATGTACTGGGTCTTAGTGCTCTAGTTTATTGTTTTGTACTAGTTTTATGTACACCCCACTCGCTTTAGAACAAGTGGGAGATTGTTGGGGATGATGCGCTAAACTCTCGTGTCCTGTAGTTTGTAAGCTCAGTTTTGTACGAACGCTTGTAATGTATAATATATGATATTTTCTTCACTTCTTGTCTTTGAACATTGGACGTTTTATTTGCTTTACTAGAAACCAATAAACTAAAATCCATGGTTGTCATTATGTAACTTAAGCATGTATGTGGTGACATACAAGTGGATCATGTCTTAAGTGATAACCAAAATGGTCTGTAGTATATGGATATAGGAGGGAAACTTTATCCTGGTAACGCTATGGATGCGGGCCGCTATATAGAATAGTTACAAGTGTTGTGATTTGCTACAGATGGTCTGATCCTGATTATTCATGTGGGGACGTGCGAGAGGGGTCCTATACAAAGAGTTTGTATAAGACTTGACCACAAAGTGTTAACGTCTCGTTATATAACGTTGTTCATGACAGAGATTTCACTTCACTAGGATGACCATAGGTAACATGACCTCAATCCTGAATGAGTTGGGAACTCCTGCCTTTGAAGGCGGTCCTTTGATTTGCATGGGTACGAGTGACCAGGTCGCCGACTCAAACCTACCACTTTGAGATTCGTCTTATTTGGGAGCTGGAAACTCAGCTACACAAAATGGAATTCAATCCTTCCCCGAAGTAGAGGTAAGTCTGTCTCTTATACACATCTAGATGTGTATAAGAGACAGTGTCTTATTTGGGAGCTGGAAACTCAGCTACACAAAATGGAATTCAATCCTTCCCCGAAGTAGAGGTAAGTAGATAGATTGCTCCTGGGCTGATTTCGGGGCTTGAATAATGTGGCGCCACACACTTTCTCATGGTCTGAGAGGTGTCTACACATAGTAGGACTATGTTGTATTGTTCATTAGAGGGATCAATGGTACTTAAGGAGTTAGATGTAACTATAGGGGCACAACGGTAAATTGGCCCAGCTGTACTTACGAGCATATGTAAAGGGTTATCGTACTGTTGATTGGTTATATCCAATGGACACAAAAATATATCTGTGGTAAGGAGAGTTCAGTTGTCAATCTTTAGTGGAATACCTAGTAGTTAATGGATGGTGGATCTCGTGACTAAAGAGTTTAGTCAGCTATTCACGTACCGTTGGAGTTTCAAGCCATAGGTTCATAAGGTCCCCTTGGTAGCTCAATGGATTCAAGTTGAGAATCAGTTTTTGGGTCAGTTTGAAATGTTCAAATTGATAAGAGGGAATTTGATTATATATGATATGATTGAACTAGTTGATTATATTTGATACGATTAACTTTATGTATGAAATATATTAATTGGAGGAAAATGGATATAAATATGATTTATATCTAGTGGAGGAGAAAACATTTTGGTTTATGTGTGATATTAAACTATAGGTAAATGAATATAATATGATTATATTTATTATTATTAATTGGACAATTATGGGATAATTGGCTGCTGTTTTCTTTGTAACTATGTGTTAGTGGGAAGTTCCAATCAGTTTTCGCAACTGAAGAATAAAATGAAAATCATTTTCATTTTGCAAAGAATCACGGAATTCGCTCAAGTGTAGTGTGCTGCCTATCGCTTAGTAAAATCAGAGACTGTACGATAGCTTGAATTTACTACATGATCACATACACGCGTGCGTCATCTTCTAAACGATCGCCTACGTTTTACTGTGTGGAAAGCAGCACACGGTGCTTCTTCTTCTTTGTTTTGCGTGTTGTCTTTCTTTTCCAAAATTAAAAATTTACCACTGAGGGCATATGAAGGTTATATGAGTTTTCCTATCCAGATTTTGTCATCAACATCTAATTTAGTGATTATTATGTCATTTGAGTTTAGCTTTGATTAGTTTTATTATTTATAATTGGAGAGAGCAGGGAAAACCCTAGCATAAGAATTTTTTTCTGTGTTATCTTACTACTCTTATTCGTAATTTGACTCATCATCAAAAAATATATTAATTTATTATTTATTGCATGAATCTCACGTAATTCTTAAATCATTCTATTGTGTCAAACAATAAATGCAGTTATTATATAAATTGCATACTTAGAACATTATTGTAGTTTAAAAAAGAATTAATAAAAACAACTTATCTTAAATATTTAGCAATTACACGATTTTTGTTTGTCTTTATGAAAATATCTTTTTACCAATATGAACGTAGTTCACCTGGCATAGTACTCGTACTATCGATCTGTTTATCGAAAGTTTTATTCTCTCATTCCACATTTTAATTACAATACGTTTGGGAAAAAAAAAAATCTTTCCAAAGAAAGTACTTGAAGGGGGGCAAATTGAATGCCTCTTATCTCTTTTTTTTTTTTTTAATATTTTTTTAATCTGGTACAATCACGTGGACATCCCCTCGTTTTTTTCTTGGGCAGCGTGCATCCCTCCCTTCCATGCTTTTTTTTTTCGCATTTTTTAATCAAACAAACATGGGCCTTTTAAATGTGATTATTTAATACTCCCTTCCATGTTATTATTTTTTAAACATTATTTTTTGGGAAAGGAAAATACATTGGCCTTTTAAATGTTATTATTTTATACTCTCAAATCTTATTAACACTACTAGTTTTAAATTTTTGAGGACAAATCATCTTTTGAGTTATGAGATTGGTTAGAATCACGCACTCAAAATTTTAATTTAATCAATTACCATCCTCCAATAATGTAATTTATTAAAAATACTCATAAACTTTTAATTTGTTTAATTAATCGCGGATTCACTCGTAATGTTAATATTTATAACGATGTATTTATAAAATTTATTAAATCTATCATACGTTACTTCAACTAAAAAAAAAAGTAAAACTATTATTTAGCCTTTTAGGGAGTGTTTAGGCCCCAATTTCAAGTGGGTGGAGTCCATGTTTAGTGCTTCAATTACAATAATTGGTATTTTCAACTATTATAACATACAATTATCTACAATATTACTATTTCAAATCGCCGAATTTTACTATGTTTACTATTTCCTACTCATGCTCTGTTTTGCAATATTTAATATTTCCTATTTAAACTAAAATAATCTGCTCTCAAAATATAGATTATTATAACTTAGATTAAAACAGTATATACTCCAAATACATATTATTATAATCCAGACTAAATTAGTTTTCACTACAGACACTGTTATAACCTAAGACTATTATAATTCAACCATTGTAATAAACACGTAAGCACTCTTTTCCTGTCATTCCTCCTTCCTGTTTCAGCAGTTACATTTTGTACTTTAGTTGCATTGAAATTTTAAGTGCCATCACTGATGAAAAAACAATTTATAACATCAAAATATGTAACCAGGTTCTTAACAAAATTTGACTTTTGTTGTAACCAAATCAAAATATGAAACAAGATTTTTTTACAAATGCTATTATAAAGAAGAATCCCTCATGGTTGACTGGAAGTCTTTTTTGGATTAGGAACCTTAGGGTTCACCCTCTATAAATAAAAGACCATAGTCCCTCGAAAGGTAACTTGTTCTTATTTCTATTTTTAGCTTATTTTTGACTTTGCTAGATATTGACTTAAGCATTAGAGGATATGTGGAAAGCAGCACGCGGTGCTTCTTCTTCTTTGCTTTGCGTGTCGTCTTTCTTTTCCAAAATTACAAATTTACCGCTGAGAGCATATGAAGGTTATATGAGTTTTCCTATCCAGATTTTGTCATCAACATTTAATTTAGTGATTATTATGTCATTTGAGTTTAGCTTTGATTAGTTTTATTATTTATAATTGGAGAGAGCAGGAAAAACCTTAATATAAGATTTTTTTTTTTTTTTGTGCTATCTTACTACTCTTATTCGTAATTTGACACATCATCAAAAAATATATTAATTTATTATTTATTGCATGAATCTCACGTAATTCTTAAATCATTCTATTGTGTCAAACAATAAATGTAGTTATTATATAAATTGCATACTTAGAACATTATTGTAGTTTAAAAAAGAATTAATAAAAACAACTTGTCTTAAATATTTAGCAATTACACGATTTTTTTTTGTTTTTATTAAAATATATCTCTTTACCAATATGAACGTAGTTCACCTAACATAGTATTCGTACCATCCCACATTTTAATTACAATACATTTGTTAAAAAAAAAAAAAAAAAAAAAATCTTTCCAAAGAAAGTACTTAAAGGGGGCAATTGAATGCCTCTTATCTCTTCATCCCGACGTTTTTTTCTTGGGCAGCGTGCATCCCTCCCTTCCATGCTTCTTTTTTTTTTTTTTTCGAATTTTTTAATCAAAGAAACGGGGGCCTTTCAAATGTTATTATTTTATACTCCCTTCCATGTTATTATTTTTTAAACATTATTTTTGGGGAAAGGAAAATACATTCGCCTTTTAAATGTTATTATTGTATATAAAATCTTATTAACACTACTAGTTTTAAATTTTTGAGGACAAATCATCTTTGAGTTATGAGATTTGTTATAATCACTTCCTCAAAATTCGGTTTGATAATTATTTGAACTTTTATATTTAAAAATTAAGCTTAATTCGTTATCTCAATTTTTTACCATGTTTTGCATCTTTTTTAAAAGGAAAAGAGTTTGTTAGAGATTTGTTGGTTGGCTCTATTTTTTTTTCTAAAGCAACTTATATGGTTCTTGTTGTTATCACAAGTGAAGTCTTAACATCTGTCTCGGGATATTATTTTCTGCATAACATTTTTCTTTCCTGATCTGAAAATTATATGCGAAATATTTTTTCTTTCCTACTCTAGAAAATCTCAACAGATGTATATAACCATGCATTTTCCTTATTTATGACGCAACTTATTTTGACTGAAGGGGAAATATTTTCCTTGATTGGCCACGGTTTTTAAAAGGAGAATAATAACTTTCGTTTAGGGATGCCGCATTTGTTCTTAGTGAGAGTGTGTCTTTGTTCTTGGTGGCCGAATTGTGCAACATGGTGTTATCTTTGATAACTATATTCCGTTGTGCAAATTCACGTTTGAATCGTTCGAGAATTTGAAGACTTCTGTTTTAGGAGGAGCATAAGGCATCGCTGAAGAGAAAGAATTCTTGGTCTTAGGAGAAACCTAATACTTCATTCTCAATAAAGATTTCTTCATCTTAGGGAGGATCTAAGATTCATCGAAGGGAGTTCTTCATCTTAAGGAGGATCTAAGATTCGTCGAAGGGAGTTCACTGAATTACAAAGAAGATAATCAAGAGGAGAGGAGTCTCTCACACTGTCAAAAGCCGAAGTGTTCAACACTAATATTATCACACTTAGGGGGAGTCTAAGTACAATTGAGGGAGAATCTCACATCTAGGGGGAGTCTAGATGACTTGTGAGTTGCTACATGAGTAGTCGTTGAATTACAGATAATACTACGTTGTAATTGTTTGACCCTTTAATATTAGTGAATTATTTTTCTTGGGCACAGTGCCCCCTCTCCAAGACGTAGGTGGTTTATTGTCAAACTAGGTTATCAACTCCCGTGTGCCTTTATTTGGTAAAAATTAAATAACAATGCAATAAATTTAGATGTGGAAGATGATTATAGGTTAACTTTTAAGGTCCCAATGGATAATCATTTTATTTTTTGTTTTTAATTTTTAAAGATTAAGCTTATTTTCTCTAATTTCTTACAACGATTTATATCTTACTTAAGTACTTTGTATTCTTAGTTATAAAAAAAAAATAATACAAAAATACAAAAAAAAAATACAAGTAACTAAAAACTTTTTTTATTTTTGAGTTTTTAAACTTTGGCTTGTTTTTTTAAAACATTACCAAAAAGTAGATTAAAAGTAAGAAATTTAGAGGTGGGAAAAATGTTTATAGGTTTAATTTTTTAAAAACTAAAAACCAAATGGTTGTCAAATTGGATTTTAGTTTTTAAGTCTTTAATTTAGTTTCAATTTAGTCTCTAAGCTTTAAAATATTGCAATTTTAACTTGAAAGTTTGATTTTTTTTTTAAAAAAAATAATTTGATCCCAAATTTTAAAATTTACAATTTTAACCTAATATTTTCTAAATATTGATTTCAATATTTGATATTAATGTCTATAATTACTTTTAAATAATTATGAAGAGAAATTTTAAAATTAACTTTAATAGTAATGAAAAAAAGAAGTGCAACTTAATTAATTATAATTCTTTTAAATTAATTGCATTGAATTGAAAATTCGAAAGAATCTATGACTTATATGTATCTAATAAAATGGCTAAAGAAAGAAACATATTATTTGAACTCAGTTTGACACCATTTTTTAAAGTCAAATTGACACTTCGAGAAATGAGAACCAAACATTATTGGTATTCTGTTTGCACTTAAACAAATTTACAATTAAACTCTTAAATTATTACAAAATGCACAAAATCAAATCTTTGAATTATTTAATTGATTCCCTTTTTAACTCTATAAAGAAAATTTTAATTATCATACTATGCTTCCAAATAAAATAATATTTTTAAACTTTTTTTTTTAATTTCTAAATGGATGTTGAGATGCAATCTTGAGATTAAAAAATTTGGATTTAATTGTAACAATCTTAATCGTATAAAGGATTCCATTGAGTCAGACATATATAGTTTATGAGTAGTTTAATTTATGCATTTTGTAATATTTAAAGTCAAATTGCAATTCTTCATCAGTTTAAGAGATTTGGTTTATTAAATTAAAAATTTAAGTGTTGTCATATAACAACTCCATGTGATTGTTTCCATTTTTATTCAACAAAAATAATTAGAAACAGAGATTCAATCATCTTACCTTTAAAATAAATAAATAATGTTTTAATGAGCTAAGTTATACATAAGGAAACATCCATAAAATTAGTATAAACTCATATTTGAAAATATAATTTTTAAACTTGGTTAAAATACTATTTTTTATCTCTTTATATACTTAGAATTCGTTATTTTGGTTTTTATATTTTTTATTGTCCAATTTTATCTCAAGTACCTTCGATGATTCTTAAAATTAGCTTTTTTTTTATTATTATTTATTTAATTTTTAGTTCAATAACTATAGAGGTGGAGGATCAAATTTCGAATTCTAGGGAAAAAGATCAATGTCACTTAACTAAGCTCATTTTAGCTTTTTAGTATTAATTTTTACTATTAACTTGTTATCGATTATTTTTCTTTAAAAAATCTGGTTTCTATTAGCATCGTCTTTATACAGTATTTTGTCTTACATAACAAATAATAAAATTATTTAACTAATTTAATTGAAAATTAACCTCAATTGAAGGACTTCTCATAACAAAAGTCCTTCGAAAGACTAAATTTAAAAAAAAAAAAAAACATCAAACTTCACCAATAAAACAAAATTAAAATTATAGGACTAAAATTGATATTTTAAAATTTATCTATAGGGATGTGGACTTGTATAGAAGCAAATTTTATTTCATTTTTGTTCTTTTGTGTTAAAATAAAAAACATGTGGGTGGTTTATGCAATAAACAATAATTGATTGGGCATAGATAGGAGGGGTCGGCTTTGTTGCAGTCAAAACTGATAAGAGAACAAAGAGAAAGACAGAGAAAAAAGACAATTAGAGAAGAATGGAAGAAATTTGGAAGCTAAGCCATTTGTTGGTGACGGTATTTCTATACACTTTTGCAACCATGATGGTCATTCCAGCCATTACAGACGTCACCGTGTCCGCTCTCTGTCCGGGTCGAGACGAGTGCTCTCTCGCCATTTACTTCACGGGGTTTCAACAAATCGTAAGTTCCTACAATGTGACCGACAGTTTTATATTGAAGAATCTAAACGAGTTCCATGGTTTGAGAGGTATGTAGGTGACGGGGCTTGGAGCATTGCTTTTGATGCCATTGCTTGGAAACCTCTCTGATAGTTTGGGAAGGAAGACTCTACTTACTATTCCCATGGTTCTCACCGTAATTCCCATTGGTTGGTTTCTTCTTCTTCTTTTTTTTTTTTTAAATGATTTTTGGTATTGATAATCATTTTATTTTTGAAAACTTAAACTTATAAATACTAATTTCACTTATTAATTTTTTTTATATCTACTACATATTTTTAAGAATCAAATCAAGTTTTTTTTTTTTTTTTTTTAAAGTAATTTTTTGTTTTTTAAATTTATACTATTGTAAGAATGTTGTAAGAAAGCAAGTTCAATTTTCCAAAGCCAACCTTGATTGTTAGGCCCATTTGGTAATTAAATATTTTGTTTTTTAAAATTAAGTTTTTAAATTGTATTTTCACCTCCAAAATTTATATGTTATATTGTCAAAATTTCTACCAAAATTTTTGAGTTAAAAAAATAGTTATGAAAAGTGTTTTTTGTTTTTATATTTTGAATTATAATTCAAATGTTTTCTCAAAGTAATTAAAATCTAAGGTAAAAAAATTAGGAGAAAATAAGCCCAAATTTCAAATGGAAAGTTAAAAACATTTTGAAAACTAAAAAAAAAGCTTTTAAAAACTTATTTTAAACTTAATCGAGAATTCAAATATTTTCTTAATGGGAATGAAAAACATGGTAAATGAAAAGGGAGAAAACTAGTACAATTTTCAAGAAAACAAAACTTAAAAATCAATTGATTATCAAACAACATTAATTAAAAAATTTTAAAAAGTTAAATTCTTGGTTTGATTGCAGGAATATTAGCATATGGGAGGTCGAGAGATTTGTTCTTTGTTTATTTTGTGTTGAAGTGTATAACGAGTACAATTTGTGATGGGAGCGTTCAGTGCTTAGCTGTTGCATATGCGGTAAGAAAGTTTTGCCACATTTGTGGATTTCGATTTTATTCTCTTAATATAAAGATTAAAATATCATTTTTGTCTCTATATTGTGGATTTTGTTTGAAATTGGTCAATGTACTTTCAATTAAGCTTAAATTTAGTCCCTCAATGTTATATTTTTATCAAAATTTATTAAATAATAATAATAATAATTTTAATTTCGCGCAATAAATATAATATGAAAATATATTTTGAAAATTTATAGTAAAAATATTAATAAATTATAAAAAAAAATGGAAATCAGTGATAAACTATAATAGGAACTAAATTTAAGATTATGAAAAAGTAAGCCGGACTAAATTTAGATTATAAAATCATATTAATCTGAAATTATAGAGACTCAAATAATATTTTAATCTAAAATAAAATCCATTTGTTTTTGGAGTTTCTTATTTTAAAGCATGTTGAAGTTTTCTTTTCCTTCCTTTTTTTTTTTTTTTTTTTTTTTAATTCTGTTTGCTGCTAATTTAACTCGTGATTCTATTTTTTGATAAATAAAACAGAATGATCTCTCCTCGAAATTAATCAAACACAACTTTTGACTTTTTATTTTTATTTATTGATTATATTTTTTATAATTTCTATTTTGAAAATTTTTCCCTAATATATTGATTATAAATTATCATATCACTGGGACTTATCTTCGATTAGTTTATTAGTTTTATTATTCATAATTGAAAATTATTATAAAGCAAAATGTTTTTTTTAAATAATTAAAATAGATACTTTAAAATTTAGACATGAAAAATAGGACAAACCTTAAAAGTTTAAAAATCAAAATAGAATTTAGATCAGATGTATGTATTGTAATAATAAACAATAAGTTTGGGCATTGAATTCTTATTTGTTTTTTTAATACAAAAATTACGGGAGTGGAGATTGAAGTTCTGACCTCTAGGGATAGAATGCATGTCAATATACTAAATCAAGTTCAATTTAACAACTTTTATGTGTGTTTCATATGTTAGTGTACTTTAAAGAGTATCAAATATGTCTATGAATTTTTAAATTTGTAGCCAGTAAGAGCGTAACTCAATTAGTATAGTGTTCATATTATCAATCTCGTGGTATAAAGTTGGATTCTCCCACCCTACATTTTAATTACAATATCTTTGCAAAGAAAAAAAAATTGATTTGTATATAATAAGTCCTTGACATGTGCAACTATTTTTAAAAAATCATTGAATCCCGTTTGGTAACCATTTAAGTTTTTATTTTTAGATTTTGAAAAGTAAATCTATAAACACTCATTTCACCTTTAAATTGCTTTGCTTTGTTATCTACTTTCTAGCAATGTTCTTAAATATTAAGTACAAGTTTTGAAGATTAAGGCCTAATGTGGTTTTCTTGTCTTTAGCTTTTTAAAATTCAACTTATTAACACTCCTCTCACCTCTAAATTTCGTAATTTGTTATGTACTTGTGTACTTTTTAACAATGATTTCAAAAATCAAGTCAAAATTCGAAAACTATTTTAATTTTTTTTTTTGTTTTTGGAATTCGACTAAAAATTAAACTCTTTTTAAGAAAGATGCAATGCAAATCAGTGTAAGAAATTACGACGAAATAAACTTGATTTCCAAAAATTAAAAACAAATAACGAAATAGTTATTAAACGAGATATTTATTTTTTTTTAAAAAATTTATCTTTATGTTTTGGAATTCGGTTAAAAATTCAACTGCTTTATTTAAAGAAAGATAATAACCATAGTAAGGAAGAAGTACACTTAATTTTCAAAAACTAAAAGCTAAAAACAAAATGGTAGGACCTATACTTTAAATTTTGTATATAATAAATTTGTGAATTTAATTTTAATACAAAATTAAAAAGCTTAACAACCTTTAATTTTTAAAATTTATAGACCTATTAGACACTAAATTTGAATCTTCTTAACACAATGAGACTAAATTTTAATTATTATTTTTTAAAACACTTATGTATCCTAAATTGCACCTATTTTTGTTATCTAAAGCATAATTACCTTCTTCTTAAAAATCAGAATGTTGCATCCTAAATTACGGAATAGGTCCATGATTTCAACCCTGCTATCCCAAATGTACTAAAAGAAAATAAATGCAACGTGTACGTCAAAAGCCTCCATCCACCTCAACGCTTTCTCCTGTCCGTTTTAACAGTTGCATTTTGCTACTTCAACACTAACACCCAAAACCCTTGTTCGACGCCATGGCCATTCACTCGTTATTTTGGATTTATCTCTGCAATTACAGGCCGATAATGTATTGGAGCACCAGCGAGCTGTTGCATTCGGATTGCTATCCGCCATTGGATCTTCTGCTTCCTTCTGCGGGACTCTTTGTGCTCGTTTTCTCTCCATTTCATCCACTTTTAAGGTACACTCTTCTTTCTCTCTCTGAAATTTCATTTGTACTCAGTGTTGAACAGATCGATCCTCTTCTTCAACAGGTAGCGGCTTCCACGGCGGCTGCGGCGACGGTGTATATGAGGATTTTTCTTACTAATTCTGTCACCGATTGTAATCTTTCTACTCCCCTATTGTCCGGAGAGAGTGTAGAATCTGTTTCTTTGGACCGAGTTTCACCCAAAAAAGAAAAAAATACTACCACATTGCCTTCAGTGAAGGACCTTTTTTCCCTGTTGAGGACTAGGTATGTGTTCAATTAACCATCTTGTCTTCAATTTAGTTTCTATTTGATCCTTCTATTTTACATTTTTTTTTAAATAACACAACATGTTTGATCTGATATTTGAATTTGATTGCTAATTGCAACTTGAAATTTGAAATTGGTTTGTAATTAGTTTATGAGTATAAGAATGAAAGAAGAATCCAACTCAAACTCTGTAGCCTAGTCAACATATGTTAGTGACCAAATTAAAAGTTGAATTCTGCTATGAGTAAAGTTGATTTCAAACAAACTCAAACTTTGGATCAAACACTTCACTTTTGAAACTTCAAGGTTCAAATAGAAACTATGTTTAAAATTCAAGGGCTGAAAATGTAGTTTTGAAAATCTATGGACGTAATAGAATCTAAGTTCAAATCCTAGAGATTGAAAGTATAATTACTCGTTTTTCTTACCTCTGTCAACAATGTTTTTAAACTTTCTTCGTGTCATGTTGTTTTGTGACGCCTTGTAGATTTTCTTTGAATAAGAGCAGGATTGAAAGATGTTTTAATTTAGGAACATGTTAAATTTCTCCTTAAACTTTCAATCCTCTTACTTGTGTACATATTATTTGCAGCTTGACATTTTTACAACTCGCCGTTGTTGCATTTTTTAGCAATCTCGCTGATGAAGGTCTTCGTGCTTCTATACTGGTCAGTCTTTTAGTCCAAGGAACTAATTTTGGGTCAGTTTTTGTTTTGATGATTTTTTTACCAATAGCTTAAATGCATCTCAATTTTCTATGGGAAACTTTTAGTTATCATTTCATTAAACTTGTTTGGTTTACTTTTATATAGAAAGTTTTAGCCGTTGGTGATCACCCTCATCTTACTCATATTGTTAACTTCTGTTTGGCTCAATTATAAATTTTACATCCTTAACAGACTCAAGTGTGCCTATGAGATTTAAATTGAGCAGCTTGGGTTAACAATTGTTATGCTGACCTATGTTTGATACTGCAGTACTATTTAAAAGCCAAATTTCAATTTAACAAGGATGGGTTTGCTAATTTGATGTTGATTTTTGGGGTTGCATCGACTATTTCACAGGCAAGTCATACTATTTTATTTTACTCTAGATCAATATTTATGTTTAGAATATGTTAAAAAGAATTACTACCTTAATGTGGTGGTGATAGGACACCATCCATTTCTTTTCCACATGTGTGTTCTTACCATTAAACGAATAATTGCAGCTACTTTTAATCCCCATCTTGGTTCCACTTCTAGGAGAGAACAAGATGCTCTCAATTGGGCTCTTTGTCTTCTGCATTCAGGTAAGCTCCCTAACGTTCTTCTTGTTTCTAGACGTAATAATTGTGAATCTTATTCTAATAATCCAATTTCATGTTAAGAAATTTGAAGATTACTAATGGATGCTTAAATTTGTTTCAATGTTTTTGAATGCAGACGTTTCTTTACAGCTTTGCTTGGGCTGATTGGGTACTTCTTTGCAACTAATTTGGAAATGCAGTTTAATTATTTTTAATAAATTTGGTTCACTATTTTATATATTTGAGTTTCCTATCTGCTTCATAAATTACATCATGTCATGAAATGGCTCACTCTATTTTGTTGTAAATCAATCAGGTTGTTTATGTTGCTGGAATGCTTTCCATTTTATTTATCTTTTGGCGTCCTTGCGTGAGTATCAAACTTCTTTATGATTTAAAGTTTATTATTCTCGATTGATAATTTGATTGAACTTATTTTATTTCTCATTTTTAATTCACAGTTGCAAAGCATAGTGTCGAAGCAAGTTGATGCAAGCGAGCAGGTTAGTTTTCAACAACTTTAACATATAGTCTCAAAGCAGTTCATTGGTTATTTTATTTCAGTAGTTTTTTAATGTTGGCAATTATCTTTTATCTTACTAAAAGTAATGTTGCAATTTTTGTGCAATTGTGTTTATGAATTAACAACTTAACTAAACAAATCTACTAAATCAAAATAAATAGCCAGATCATATACCCCAGCTTCAAAAAAGAACATGTCTTTAAGTTTAGGTGAGAAACAAAGAAGAAACTCTGGCTAGTTTTGGTGGATTAAAATGGATTGAACCAATAGCAACAAGTCTATAAAACTCTAAATGATAGACGTGTCACAAGCTTTCAAATACAATATATAACTTAACTTTGGCTTTTTATAGCCTTGAACGAAATAGCTAATAACTAAGGCCCCGTCTGGTAACTATTTTGTGTTTTTTGTTTTTTATTTGTAAAAATTAAGCCTATTTTCTCCCAATTTCTTACCATGGTTTGCATTTTCTTAAGTAGTTGAATTTGTAGCCAAATTCCAAAAACAAAATCAAGTTTAAAAGCTACTTTTTTTTTTAGTTTTTAAAATTTGGCTTGATTTTTTAAATCATTTGTAAAAAGTAGATAATAAATTAAAAAAATTAGAGGTAGAAGTAATATTTATAGGCTTAATTTTTAAAAACAAAAACTAAAAACCAAATAATTACAATACATATTCAATTTACAATATCAAAATATGTAACTAGATTTTAGCAAAATATCATTTTTGTTGTAACCAAATCAAAATATGTAACCGGATTTTTTTTAAGAATCCCATTATGAACTTGATTTTTGTTGTTAGCATAAAAACATTACTGGGTTTGGTTGATTATCAGGGTAAGGCTCAAGGGTGCCTTTCAGGCATATCTTCATTTTCCAGTGCTTTTTCTCCATTAATATTTTCTCCTTTAACAGGTAACTTGCTTAAATTTGATGTGTATTATGCAATGCAATAGCCAGAGATGACAACACTAACAGAGTTTTGGTATTTTCAGCTTTGTTTCTCTCTGAAAACGCCCCATTTTATTTCCCTGGATTTAGCATCATGTGCGCTGGATCTTTTGTGGTAAGACTCTTTTTTCCACTCCATTAACCAATGCCCCTATAGTTGCTCTGCTGGATGGATTTAGCTTTAAATTTCTATTTTCGTATTTTGATTTCAATTTGGTTTTAACTGATGTTAAATTTCCAAAAGGCCCTTGCTTTCTACGTTAAGAGTCAACTTCTTACTATGTTACATATAGTGATGGCGGTATTGATGATGATGCTCGCAAAGATATAACTAAACTTAAACTATAAGAAATATACAGCATTTTTAAAATCATCCAATATAATAGTGGTTAAAATGATAATTTAATCATGAGAAAATTGTACAAACCACCTTTAAACTATGATTGCAATTGCATTCCTAAATTTGTAATTTGATTAATAGCTCCTAAACTATGTGGTTTGTTATAATTGAACTCCTAAACTTTGAATTAAACAAATAACAAAATAGGAGTTAATGGATCAAATTAAAAGTTCATGAATATAATTATAACTTCATAATCCATAGATGGTTTGTGTAATTTTTCCTTTTTTAGTACATGCGAAATGGTTACACTTGGTTGGATTTGATGGACATGTTTTATTTTGGGGCCTTTTTAAAGATAAAAAAAAAATATTTTTGTAAGAATTTTCCTTTATTTTGTGGCAGATGATAGCATTTGTCCAAAGTATCCTGATTAAAGCTCCTGTCGAGGACATCAGTAGTAGCCATGTGGAAGCATAGTTTTTGTTCTACCCCTGCTCATATTTTTGTTTTTAACGTTAACTAAGTATAAATACTAGGTTGCTTTATTTTAGAAAAATTTTGTATTTCTGGGACAAGAATATTATTTCCCCAGATTTATTTTTCCTCTCTCCCTTTCTCCTTTCTCCTTTCCACCATTTTCCACTCCTCCATTGGCTACTGGCTTGCACTTATCTCTCTCCATTCAAAACGAAAGAGTTCCCTAAAGCGAGGGAGTAGAGCGAGGTGTGGTTGAGTAACTGAGTATGGTGAGCGAGAACCGATTGAGAGGGAAAAAGAAGATTTTTTTTTTTTCCTAATTAAAATGTCGATCAACTTTCTCGTTGCTAGGTAATGGAAAATCAAATACATCATTTTTTCAATCCTCGTGAGTTAAAATTTTAAAATAAAAGGATAAAATTTCATTTTGGTTTAGGTAATTATGATAAAATTATTGTAAATATTTACAAATAATAGAAAAATATCACCGTTTATCTGCGATAGATCGTGATACTACTATCTATGTCTATCATGATACATATAGACATATATAGTAGTTTATCACGGTGTATCGCAGATAGACAATAAAATTTTGTTATATTTGTAAATATTTTGGTTTGCTTTTTTATATTTGAAAATAATAGATAGTGTATTTTTAATAAATCTTAAATTTGGAGTTAGTTTTTACCAAAATAGTTAAATAATAATGATAAAGTTTTTACCAAAATAGTTAAATAATAATGATAAAGTTTTTACCAAAATAGTTAAATAATAATGATAATTTTCATGCAAGAAAATACAAAATATAAAGGGTGATTGTTTTAAATGATAGAACTTGTATAAACATTTTCAAATATAGCAAAAGTTGTTGTCTATCAGTAATAGATAGTGATAATTTGATAGATCCTGTAATAGATGTCTATTCATGTTTATCATTATTTGTCATTAATAAATAGTGATATTTTATTATATTTATAAATAATTTGACTAATTTCTTTTATTTAAAAACAGCTCTCAAACATAAATATATAAAAGGAAGATTAGAGGCTAATCTTTTCCAGAAAAGAGTAGATAAAAAACTATCAATAGTAATTATTTTTGTAGATTTATCAAAACAAATATTATATATTTTCTTAAACGGTTTCTTTTAATTTAAAATATTTTAGGGGTTTCATTTAGGTATGTTTTCAAATATAGGAAAATAAATCAAAATATTTACAAATATGACAAAATTTTGTTGTCTATCTACGATAGACCACGAATAGACTGCGATATACTACTATTTGTATTTATTTGTGTTAATGATAGACACAGATAATAGTTTACTGCAGTTTATTGCAGCTATAGTGTGATATTTTACTATTATTTATAAATATTTTCAACAATTTTATCATTTAAAATAATTTCCTCACTTGACATGATTGTGATATTTCAACAATTGTAGCCTACATTTATTGCATGTCCTACACATTGTTTTTATTAAATGACTAGAATAATTCATTATATATAGATTGCGTGTATATATATTATTCCATTATGATTGAAATATGTATTTTCGCCTATTACCGCGAATCAATACATGCCCTTGCAACAATTGTTTGGAAAGCTGACAGGGATCTTGAGTTTATTATTTCATTCTCCACATACATGCTTAAGTTACATAATGACAATCAAAGATTTTAGTTTATTGGTTTGTAGTAAAACAAATAAAATATTCAATGTTCAAAGACAATAAGCGAAGAAAATATCATATATTATACACTAAGTTACATAATGACTGACAATTAGAGATTTTAGTTTATTGGTTTGTAGTAAAACAAATAAAACATCCAATTTTCAAAGACAATAAGCGAAGAAAATATCATATATTATACACCACAAGCGTTTGTTCAAAACCGTGTTTACAAACTACAAGACACGAGAGTTTAGGACATCATCCCAACAATCTCCCACTTGTCCTAAAGCGAGTGGGGTGTACAATAAACTAGGGCACTAAGTCAAATTCGAACCGTAATTGTTAGGACCTTGGGATTTGGGAAAGGCAAATTGGAACTTTGAATAGAGAGATGAGCCCTCCATATTAAGTTTTGGTCATAAATCAATGAATTTTTAAAAAATGGTTATTATTTGAATTGGAGATCTTGTTTTGGCCATTAAATGTATTTTTCCTTACTTTTTTGCATGCTTCTCAAGGCCTATATATATATATATACACACACACAATTCCTTTTCCTTTTCTCCCTTAAATTCCAAATTCATTTTCCCTCCTAAATTCCAATTTCCTTTCCATTTCCAAAATCCTAATTCTTTTCAGTTTCTTTATATATATATATATCCTTTTTTAAATCCAAATTCAATTTAAATTTTTTCAAAAATTCAAATCTCCAAATCTTTTAAAATCTTTAATCCTTAATCAAATAAAATGATCCAATTTCGTTCTCCAACCACAATTTCCCTCCAATAAATTAATCAAATTTTTCCTTAAATTAAATTAAATTAAATATCTTTTAATCAATAACCTTGCCTCTAAATTAAAATTTTAACCCCAATTTATCAAAATAACACTTAAATATTTTAAGACACTAAAAAATTCGTTACAAAAACAAACATCAGGATAAAAAGGAAACATGCATCTATAATAATAATGGTTTCAGAGACCCAGGGAAGAGGGCTTGTAAGCATGCATCAAAAGTTCTAAGCCACATTATTGGTTAACACCAAGTATTAGGTAAATATTTCTTTTTTCTGAAAAACAATTAGATCAATATCGACATAGGAACTAAAATAAAAATTATGAAAGTTTTAGGAATAAAAATGGTTTAAGTAAATAGTAATTAAAATAAGTATTTTAAAATTTAGACACGAAAAAAACAGGACAAACCACAAAAATGTAAGAATGGAATAAGATTTAGGCTAGATGTATTTATTATAATATTAAATAACAATTTTGGGCACTGAATTTTGTTATTGGTTGTATACTTTAAATGGTATCAAAAGTTTAGAACATTTTCATTTTTTAAATTGCCGAAGCCTATTAGATTCTAAATTTGATCAGATGAAAATTTAATTTTGGATAAAATACAAAAAAGACAAAAAATACTTTTGGTCCCTCCAAGTTTTAAGTAGGTGTTTATTTGGTCTCTAAGGTTTTATAATAGGCATTAATGTTGTTGAAATTTGAATAATGGTTCTAAATGGTCCCTAGATCCATTTGACTGTTACTTAACTTAAAGGTTTGTTGACTGGGTTGTTAAATGATGATGTGTACTTGCCCACTAGTCAAATTTTATTCTGAAACTAGATTTTATTTGGTTAAAATGTTAAATGGTTTAAAAAAATATAAAAAAATAAAATAAAAGAAGAAGAAGAAGAAACAAATCTCTTAGTTTCTTGTATCTTTATGTTGAAGACGTTAAATTGTAAACTACTTTTGTTAGAATTTTCAGGTTGCAAAGTCAAGTCTCCTTTTGTTAGATAGTTGAGCTTTGTCAGGGGATTCTTGTTAGCTATTTTTAGTGTTGTACTAGGATATTTATACCTGTACAATTGATCAATAGAGGCATACAGAAAATCATCCATTCAGATCTTGTATTCTACATGGTATCAGAGCTTTGTTACCTGGTTTCTTCTTCCTCTTGTTCTCTATCATCGCTGCCGTCTGATCATCGCACCAGTGTCATCCACCCAGATCCTCTGTCCAGTGTGAAGAAGAACTAACCAGATCCTCTAATCGGCGTAAAGAAGAACCGACCTGTGTCAGTGAAAATAGCCTCCTCCCCCCTTCCCCCCTGCCCCCCGATCCAGATCTCCTGTCCAACACATCTGAAGCCATTGTGAAGAACTCGACCCTTGATCCCCGATTTTCGATCCATAACTTGACCTTTGATCTCTGATTCCTGATCCAAAACTCGACCCTCGATCCCCGATCTGGGTCCGTGTCTCACATCCAAAACCCTAAATCCTAAACACTGTCAAGTGTTCTGTGAATTTGTGTTCTTGTAAGAGTTCTCAATCTTCTTCCTCCTCCACCTTAACCTTTCCCTCTTAACCAAAATAGTCAGAGCCCACCACTCCTGGGTACTCACACTAAGAATACCAAGGTTTCTATTGTGGTAATATTTGGTTCTGTTCCATGATTTTTTTGAAGAAGGTCTTCAAATTGTTCATGATTTTTCGAGGGAAATTCGTGAAGAAAAAGGTCTTCAAAGGTGAAATTCTTGAAACCCTTTTTCTTTTAATACATGCCATAATTTATATTAAATGCACATTTAGTTGTTTGTTTACTGTAAAACTTTGTATTCAATAAATTATGGAATTTGGTTGATCCACTTCCGCTCAAGGTTTTCCTCATTAGAGTTCCTTCAAGGTTATCTTTATAACTTAAACATGTATGTAGAGACATACGGGTGGATCATGTTTAAATGATATCCTAAATGGTCTGTAGCATATGAATAGGGCTGGGTACCTTATCCTGGTGATACTACGAGTGGTATGCTTTGTAGGAGTTACAATTGTCGAAAAGTGCTACAAATGATCTGATGCTGATCATTCATGTATAGACATGTGAGTGGGGATATTCTATACAAAAGAGTCTATATAAGATCGGACCACGAAATGTTTAGTCTCATTATATAACGTCGTTCATAATAGAGACTCACATTTCACCAGGATGACCATAGGTAACATGACCTGAATCCTGAGTGAGTTGTGAATTCTTGCTTATAAGGGCGGTTCTTTGATTTGTATGGGTGAGAGCGGCCAGATCGCCGACTCAACAAGTCTACCATTTTGGGGATTTGTCTGATTGGGGAGCTGGGAATACAGCTACATAAGATGGAATTCAATCCTTCCTCGAGGTAGGTGTAAATAGATAAATTGTCCCCTTAAAGGCTGATTCCAGGTCTTGAACAATGTGGCGCCATACCCTTTCCTGACCCGAGAGGGGTTTAGTCATAGTTGGACTATGATCTATTGTTCATTAGAGGGATCAGTGGTATAAGGAGTTACATGTCACTACAAGGACAAAACGGTAATTTGGCCTAGCTGTACTTACAAGCCATCTGTGAAGGGTCATCGTAATGTTGATTGGTTATATCCAATGGACACAAAAATATATCTGTAGTGCGAAGAGTGTAACTGTCAATTTTTAGTGGAGTGCCTGACAGTTAACGGATGGTAAATAATTTAATTAAAGAGTTTAATTAATTACTCATGTAATGTTGGAGCTTTAAGCTGTAGGTCTATGAGGTCTCCTTGGTAGCTCAATAGGCTTAATTGAGAATCAATTTTTGGATTAATTTGAATTGTTCAAATTAATAGAGGAATGTCATTATATATGATATAATTAAGTTGTTTCAATTATACGTGATATAATTGTTATAATGTATTTGATACATTATAGTTTAATGAGAGGAAATAAATATTTGAATGAGATCAAATATAGTTTCTATGATGGTGACTCTTTTGATGGTGTTCCCCTCCAGGATCCAACACTGTATAGACAATTAATTAGTAGCCTTATATATTTAACAGTAACTCGTCTAGATATAGCTTATGCGGTTCATATTGTCAGTCAGTTCATGTCCAATCCCTACATTATCCACTTCACAGTTGCCTTTCTTCTGCATTATGTTAAAGGTATGTTAGGATATGGAATTCAATTCTCCTCAAAATCCTCTTTGGTTCTGTCTGGATATTCCGCACCCCCAAATTTAGTTTTTAAAAATTTTCGTCTTTTTTAAGGATTCCATAGCCTATTATTAAAAAGGCTATGTCCAGAAGCTATCATAAGCCCTATTTGTTGTAGTGTCACCCCAACTACCTAAGTTCTCCTTTCTTCTAATGTTTTCAGTAGCTCCACCCATCGACCACTATCAGCGACTAGTATTGCCACACTTCAGGATCAACTCTTGGTTTCGGCAACCTTCCCCGACGATAACTCCCACGACCAACTCCAACAACCACCTTCATGCGACCAACCCCAATGATCAACTCCGACAACCACCTTTATGCGACCAAATCTAGGCTCCGACAACCACCTCTGACAACAAACTCCAACGAAAATCATCTCTGATGATTAACTCAACGACCACTTTCGTGCGACCAACTGCAATGACCAACTTTAGGATCTAACAACCACCTTCGACGAAGAAATCTGGCAATCAACTCCAATACCATCTTCATGCAACCAACTTCAGGCTCCAACAACCACCTCCAACTGCAAATTCCGACAAAAATCATCTTTGATGATCAACTTCGACAACCACTTTCACGCTACCAACTCTGGGCTTTGACAACCACCTTCGACAACAAACTCTGACGACCAACTCCAATAGCACAAACGGTCTATCACAGGTTACGATTTTTATTTGGGTGATTCTCTTATCTTTTGGCGGAGTATCGTGCACTTGCTGATGCAACCTCAGTGGTCTTGTGGTTGCACTGGCTCTTGGCTAACATGGGGGCTCCTCAAAATTCTACCAATATTCTTCATTGTGACAATCATAGTGCCATTCAGATAACATATAATGATGTTTTTCATGAACGGACGAAACACATAGAGACTGACTATCATTTTGTCTGCCATCATCTTCAAAACTCTACTCTGCACCTTCAAACCATACCTACAACTGAGCAAATGGCTGACATCTTCACCAAAGCCCTTCCTTCTGAACGCTTTCTTCAGCTACTGTGCAAACTCAAGTTGGTTTCTACCCTTACACCTTAAGTTTGAGGGAAGATGTTAAATTGTAAACTACTTTTGTTTAGGATTTTCAGGTTGCAAAGTCAAATCTCCTTTTGTTAGATAGTTGAGCTTTGTTAGGGGATTCTTGTTAGCTATTTTTAGTGTTGTACCAAGTTGTTTATACCTGTACAATTGATCAATAGAGACACACAGAAAATCATCCATTTAGATCTTATTTTCTACAACTAAAAGTAGCTATTTGTAAGGCTCAAGGATGCATTTCTTGAAGGAACTCTTAAACAAGAGAACCATTAAGCGGAAACAGATCGTTCCAAACCCGTTGTGAAAGAACAAAGCATTTACAAACAAACAACAATAGTTATGCATCATCGAGTAAATTACAACATGCTTTTAAGTTAAATACATAGGGAATCGAGTGACATACCTTTGAAGAACTCTTCTTCGAGTATGCCCTGATCAACACCAGTCAAGCATCCAAGAAAACTCGATCAAGTGCACGAACACAACGAATAACCAGTGAAAATCATGAACTTTCAGATCCTTGAACACAATCGAGTAACACTCGATTCTCAACCCTCGAGTAGCAACTCGACACTACCAAGAGGCTACCTTGGTATACTCCGTGTGAGAATCTAGAAGATGTGAGCTCTGTGTGGATTTGGTAGAGGGAAGAAGGAACTAAACGATCGAGTAAGTGGGAGAATGAGAAACGCCTATCGTATAGAGTTGAATACTCGATCGTATAGCGAATGTGGAGCTATCGTCTAGTAACAAGAAGCTTGATCGTTTACTCTCTCAAAGGCTATCGTATAGCTTTTCTCTACCCGATCGAATGTGATGGGATTCTGAAAAGATGAAAACAATTTTTATTTTTATCCTTCAGTTATTAAAACTGATAATAACTTCCCACTTGATCGGTTAATAGAGAAAAATAACCAACCATAATTATCTCTTAATTGTTTTTGTTATTAATAAATATAATAATTAATTTATCATATTATATTTATAACTTATAGTTTTAATATCACATCATATGTAATATATAAACAATAGTTCTTTTTCTCCTTTATGTCATTTAATATAAATCATATTCATATTAATTTCTCCAATTAAATAATGTATCAAATACATCAAATCAATTATATCATATATAATTGAACTAATTTAATTATATCATATATAATCAAATTCTCACTTGTGATTTGAACACTTCAAACTAACCCAAAAACTGATTCTCAACATGAATCCATTGAGCTACCAAGGGGACCTTATGGACCTGTAGCTTGAAGCGGTACGTGAATAACTGACTAAACTCTTTAATCACGATATCCACCATCTGTTAATTGTCGGACATTCCACTAAAGACTGACAGCTGCACTCTTCGTACTACAGATATATTTCTGTGTCCATTGGATATAACCAAACAATAGTACGATGACCCTTCACAAATCGCTCGTAAGCACAGCTAGGCCAATTTACCGTTTTGCTCCTGTAGTTATATCTAACTCCTTAAGTACTACTGATTCCTCTAATGAATAATACATCATAGTCCCACTATGAGTGAACGCTTCTCGGGCCATGAGAAGGTGTGGCGCCACATTGTTCAAGCCCCAGAATCAGCCATTAAGAGAGCAATTTATCTACTTACCTCTGCTTTGGCGAAGGAGTGAATTCTGTCTTGTGTAACTGAGTTCCCAGCTCCTCAATCAGACAAATCCCCAAAGTGGTAGGTTTGAGTCGGCGAACTGGCCACGCAACCATGCAAATCAAAGGACCGCCCTCATAGGCAGAAGTTCATAACCCACTTAGGATTAAGGTCATGTTATCTATGGTCATCCTAGAGAAATGAAAGTCTCCGTAATGAATGACGTTAATAATGAGACTAAACATTTCGTAGTCCGGTCTTATACAAACTTCTTTGTATAGGATACTTCTGCTCGCATGTCTCCACATGAATGACCAGGATCATATCATTTGTAGCACTTTACAACACTTGTAACATCTACAAAACAGGTCGTATCCATAGTGTCACCAGGATAAGGTTTACCTCCTTTATCCATATACTACATACCATTTAGGTTATCACTTAAGTCATGATCAACTTGTATGTCTCCACATACATGCTTAAGTTAAAACGATAACTAGAGATCTTAGTTTATTGGTTTGTGATTAATGCAACTAAAATAACTCATATTTCAGAGACAATAGTGGATAAAATATCTCATATTATTACATCACAAATGTTTGTTCATACATGTATTTACATAAACTACAGGACCCTACGAGATTTAGGGTATCAACCTCAACATTTCTGACATATCTTCATTTTCCAATGTTGTTTCTTCATTGGTATTCTCCATTTTAATAGGTAATTTGCTTAAATTTGCCATATATAATGTGATGCAATAGCCATAAATTACAACACCAACAGAGTTTTCTTGTTTTCAACTTTGTTTCTTTCTGAAAACCCTCCATTTAATTTCCCTGGATTTAGCTTCCAGTGCACTGGATCTTCTATAGTAAGACTTTTTTCAACTCCATTAACTGATGCTATGGCTGGATTTAGGTTTAAATTTCTATTTTTAGTTTTATGATTAATTCAGCTTGGTTTTGACTAAACTCAAAAACTTCTTCGAACTGGTCTTTGATTTGATCACATGGTCAAATTTTATTTTGATGGAAATCATCTTTTATTTTGTGGCAGATAATAAGCATTTGTTCAGAGTATCTTGATTAGGGCTCCTATCAAAGCCAACAATAGCAATCTTGTGAAGCCTAGTTTTTGTTCTTCCCCTGTTCATATCTTTGTTGTTAAATAGTGCAAATATTTGTTTTTTTTTTTTTTTTTTAAATCAGGGATAAGAATATTATTTCCCCAAATTTATTCTCTCCCCCTATCTCCTACCTCCCATCATTTGCCATCCTCTTCTCCATTGGTTATTACTCGCATTTCTCTCTCGTTCTGAAACGAGGGAGTACTCTCCCTCGTCTCAAATTAAGGGAGTGCGACCAGAAATGAGTGAGTATGGGTGAGTCACATTAGGAGTGTTCGTGGGTTGAGTTGAAGTATTTTTTTTATCCAACCAAATTATTTATATTGTAAATTTCTTCAATCCAAATAATCCTTATTTAAAAATGAATCCAACCTAACCTAACCATAAAATATTTAGATTAGGTTGGTTCGGGTTACTTGGATCCTTTATTTAAATGTTTCTTCTAAAAATAAGTAAAATGTTAATACATAGAAATTTGATTTAATTATCTTTATATATTGAATTAAGATTAACGACTCAATTTCAATTTATATAATGCAAATTTTCTTTACAAAGTGTTAAAAAACTTTTTTTTTATGTGTTATTAGATAATAAATTATCTAAAAAGTAATGAAATTAAATAAAAGAAATATATATATGTACATATAACTAATTCCTAAGTAAAATATATATACACATTTTAAAGTAAATAAAAGTTCGGGTTGGTTTGGATTACTTTAGGTGAACCCTTGAACCAACCCAACCCAAAAAAATTTCATTTATTTGAACCGAAGCCAACCTAAATAAGTTGATAACCCAACACAAACCACACGGGTTGGGTTGGGTTGATCGATTTTTTCGGATCATCGGTATTTCAAACACCCCTAAGTCACACCCGACTGAGAGAGAGAAAAGAAGATATTTTTTGTTTTAATAAAAAAATGTCTATTAATTTTCTCATAGCTAGATAATGGAAAATCGATGGCATTGATCAAATAAGCAATTTTTTTTTTCAAACCTAGTGAGTTAAAATATTAAAATAATAGGATAAATGTTCATTTTGATTATTGTAATTTGAATTTAGTTTTTTTCTAGTCCTTTTGCTTTCAATTTTTCAGGATAGTTAATGTATTTTTAATAAATCTTAAAATCTTGGTACCAAATGTACAAAAGGAATCCAAGATCATTATTGTAAAATCTTTTAAACTATTGACCTCACTACTGTGATTAAAATTTCTGTTCTTTATATCAATTAGTCTTATTTATAGACTTGCATGTGAAGGTTTTGAGTGTTGATTTGATTTATTATGTCCCCAAATTATTATCTAAAATATGTAAATTTGAATATTGAAGTTTTTTTTACCTATTTAGATTTAGACTATCTGATGTTATTATTTATGTCGGTGACATTTAAAAGCTTCTATATCAAAATAATAACTATTCATAATATATAAAAATAATAAATTAAAAAAATAATATCTCAAAAAAATAAAAAAATGTAAATTAAATATCTCATTTATTTAAAAATAATTATAAAAATCAATGTGTCCCACAAGGTGGACGTCGTCGATTTCGAGTTTGTTTCCGTCGTCGATTTCGAACTTGAGGTTAGCTCGGGTTCTTCTTTGATGTTGCTTTGGTACCTCTGTAGGCGCTTCATAATAAAATAATATTCATTATGCTCTCCACGACCCCGACCCATGTCATGCACATATGAAGATGAAGGGACCAAACCTCTGAGTCATAATGTCCTGAACCAAATGCTGGCATCATCATCATCGGACTAACATAATCAGTTAGGGGGCAACTCTTCCACATTATGTGGCAACATCATCAAACTCATCCTCTTCCCGAACAGGTCCTCTACGTCTAGGAGCTGGTGGAGGAACAATAAGTATATCGTACATATAATGACCTTCCTCCCATATAGCTTTGGTTGGTCATTACATATAGCAAGAACTTGGTTCGGATCAAATTCGCAATCTCACGAAAGTCTACAGTTGTTCGATCTCTGTGAATTTATAAAACAATTAGACAAAATTTAAAATAAATTTAAATTAAAAATAATTAGATAATATTCATTTACCAGATGACCCACAGCTGCTCCCGGACGAGTGACGTTAGTGCCTTGTGATATTTATTATATCAGAATATATTCCGGGAGTGGACCATCTGTATCCAACTGTTCAGAGAAATCCCCCACTACATAAACCTGCACGATAGTGCCAAATCCAACTACCAAAATGTGCAAACTTTTTCGGACCAATCTCCGGTCCTTAGATTAATATCATGCAGTATGGGTTCAGTATTACAAGGCGATTGGGACATCCTGCTGAAAACCGAATTGTTTCTCATCACGCCTGTCCCAGATAAGTGCCAGACTCACCACGGTGAAACAATGAAGAGGACTCATCGTCCGCCATATGTTTTGATCATTCGTACAAAATTAGGACAAAGTATGCATATTAATTTTGTACGGCTCCCATATAACCTGAAACACAAAATATTATATTAGAGAATATTTAAGACAAATAACAATAAAAAGTGTATAAAATAATCAATTGGTCAGTGTAATGTACTGTTCAGGTTGAAGCAGATCAAAAATGTATCTATATTTGGCTGACTACATGTGTGGCTGTCCTAGTCACACAAAATTTGTTCTCCACCTAAATTTTAATCGTTAATTTAGAATTTAAATAACTTGATTCGATATAAAAATTAAATTAAATTAAGAACAACATACCGAGAACCGTCAGGCTCGTCTAATTAATTGAGTGCTTTAACATGAATATAGCTGTGGAGAGTTAATCCTCAACCATTGAGTATGGAGGCAACATCGATCCGCTAAACCCCACAATCACGTACCTTGCATATCATGCCCTGTCAGCTAGTGAACCACCTGCGCGTCTCCAGTCCCCTCAGCTGTCGAGATCGTACGAACCCACAATCACTTGCCATCGATCGGCCCCTCGGTTTCTATACACGCATATTCAACGGTCCTTGTTGCTTTGATATTGGTCTATACACACCACGCCAAGCATTCGCTCCCCCACGTAATACTGCCCCACATCATGGAAGTTAGCTACTCTTTGCAGGAGACGATCAAGGTGAACAAAATGACTTGATTTATTCTGAAAACAGACTTCCACCCATCATTAGTAGTATGTATGCTCGCTGCATATCTCCTATGACGGTTTCCTCGTCTTGCATCACGTGAGCCTGACGAAATTGTATTCCTAACCAATATTAAACAACTTAACCTTGATCTTTTTAATCTTGTCGCAAGGTGAGAGTCCACGATGTAAGTTGAACAAACTTCTAACCAGTCAATCGTAACATCACTCTGGTACCGGCTACCGTCAAACAGGTCAACCCCATCAACAACTTCTATGGTCTCTGGTGAGAGTGATAGTGCACTCTTCCAACAGACACTATGGACCATTGAGTATGCGTCGTGCGGGCCTCCATCTCTCGACCAAGTTTGTGCATCAGATTGCCCAGCCTCCACTGAATACAATACTAAGTCTAGCAACCCATAGAACTCCAGATGGGCCGCACAATAGCATCAATATTCGAGGGTTGGAGAGTGGGATAATATGCGCTAGAAGAACTGCTCTCGACGCTTGCAAGAGTATTTTCCTCCAGTAGTTAGGATTATCGCCATAAAACCTAATGATCGAACTGAATGGACTAGTCATACAAAACATCTCAGGAAATGGACAACAAGGATCTTGGGTTTAAAGCCGATGATCTGAAAGATAAAAATTATTTAATTTCTCAATTTAATAAAACAGACTCTTTCGTTTCTCAATTAGAAGTAAATGGTACAACTTAACTAGAAAGAAATATATGGTACAACTTAATTAGAAAGAATAATGTAACAACTTAATTAAAGAATAATGTAGCAACTTATTAAGAAGAAAAAGTAATACAACTTATTAAGAAGAAAATGTACAAGACAAGTTTTAAATAAAAGTTTATGTACAAGTTAATTAAAAGAATATGTACAATGTTAATTAAAAAGAATAATGTTACAAATTAATTTACAATATAATGTACAGTTTAAAATTAAAAAATAATGTACAACGTGTAATAATATAAAAAATTGAATAAATGTACAACTTAATTAAAATAATATGGTACATTTAATTTAAAAGAATACTCGCTACACTTTATAATATAAAAAAAAATTGAATATACAATAAGGAAGCCGAGATTTCAGCGGGATTGTAGGAGAGGGCGCAAATGTCGACAGAGATAATTCAGCGAGATTACTCTCAACTTCTCCTCTCTCCTACAGTCTCGCTCTACTCAAATCTCGCTTCTCCTACAAATCTTGCTCTCTCAATCTCGCTCTTCCTACAATCTCTGAGAATGGAAGTCCAATGGAAGTATATACATACCCATCTCTGAGAACAATCTTCGTATTTTATTAGATCATGAATTATCTCAAGCGTTGCCTACTGAGAAATTTATCATATATATATCTTTCTCAGATTTTGGTTCGTATTTTGTTTTGTATGTAAATCATAAGATATAGATTTGAACGTCCTTCTCGAGCATTGGTAACTTGTCATAACTAAAACCTTTTGTTTTTTAGTTTAATTATATAGAAAGATGGAAGTTTGAACATTTTACCCCTTACAGATATGTAACATTCTTGAGTTAATTCAAAGTGTACTAATTAATGATAATATAGCATCCATTAATATGATTAGTTCTTATGGTTAAATTAATTTAAAACCTTTTAAACAAACGTATGTATGAGAAATGTTGAGGATATATGGAGATGATTGCATAGGATTAACTAGATTAAGCTTATCCTTATTGTTGTAAGAGCATTAGTCATGCCGCTCTCCCCATGCGAGATGCGAGATTTTGATATAGAGAGTGAGAATACGTACAAATTTCCTTTTTTTTTCTTTTTTAATTATTTAACACATTCACCTTCTTCTTTCTTATCTTCTTCTTCTTCTTTTTTTTTTTTTTTTTTTTTTTTAATTTTCCATTTTATAAAAACAATTTCTAAAAATATTTTATTATTTTATTTAAACTCTAAAAAGAATAAATTTAAAAAATAATAACTCATAAAAATAAAAAAATAAATTAAATATCTCATTTATTAAAAATAATTACAAAAATCAATGTGTCCACAAGGCGGACGTCGTCGATTTGCGAGCTGGTTGTCGTCGTCGACTTCGAATTGAGGTTGCTCGGGTTCTTCTTGATGTGCTCTGGTTATCTCTCTACAAGGCGCTTCATAAATATAATATATATATGCTCTCCACGACCCCGATCATGTCCATGCATGCATTTGAAGACGAATGATCCAAGCCTCTGAGTCATAATGTCCTAAACCAAATGCGCTGGCATCATCATCAATCGGATTAAACATAATACAGTTTGACTCTGCGTCTACATCAGAGAGGGCAACTCTTCACATTATGTGCAACTTCATCAAACTCATCCTCTTCCCGAAACAGGTTTCCTCTCACATCTAGGAGCTGTTGGAGGGAACAATTAAGTAATATCATACATATAATGTAATTTCCTCCAATATAGCTTTGATTGTCACTTACATAAAGCAAGAATCTAGTTCGGACCATTCACAACCTACGGAGTCTACAATTGTTCGATCTCTGTGAATTAATAAAACAATTAGACAAAATTTAAAATTAAATTTAAACTAAAAATATTAGATAATATTCATTTCATTTACCAGGTGACCCACAGTTTACTCCGGATGGAAGTGACATAGTACTTGTGATATTATTATATCCAAATGAATATATCCTGGAGTGAACATCTGTTGTTTAACTGTTCAAGGAGAAAGCCCCCTACAATAACCTTGGCATGTAGTGCATCGCATATTCTAACATAATTGTGAGCAACGTGGTTTTCTCGGAACCACATCTTCCGGTCTAAGTTAATATATGCTTTAGTATGGGTTTCAATTAGTATTGTTTACAAGGCGATTGACGGCACATTCCTACTCGAAATATCACGAACTTGTCCCTTCATCACCTGTCTTGAGGAGAATGCCAGTGTCACCATGTGAAACAAACATTGATAGAGGACTGGCATCGTCCAATCCATAATGTTTTGACTCAATTCGTTACAAATAGCAAAGTATGCTATAATTTTTGTAACGTCTCCCAAAGACTGAAACACTAAAGCAGGGCAAAATCTATTATAAATTAGGAATATTTAAAGACTTAAAATACATCATAAAAATAGTGAATGAAATAATTTCAATGTTAAGTTAGTTGTAATTGTTAAACCTATTAGGTTGACCAGAACAGAATCAAAACATATATCCTATATTTCTGGGTTGAAACTAAATTGTCTGTGCTTCCTAGGTCAGCAAAATATTCTTCTTTCCACCTATAATTTTTCAATCAAATTGATAACATTTAGAATTTAATTTAACTAGGATTAGTGATTCATTAAAAAATTGAAATTGAATATTTAAACAATCTATCCGTTGAGAATCTTCGGTTAAGGACTCGCTCTTTCTAATTGCGTGTACGTGATCCTTAATTATTATAGTGTTGGAAGCCATTGTTGGTTTGAAATCGCTCCAAGTCACACATAGTTGCAACAAAAGTATGAGAAGGCCCAACTATCTCTTAAGCTGATGATATCTCAGGTCTTGTTGCTTTGGCCATAGTTGTTCTATACACAAGCCCACGGATTCGTGACTTAACAATGCTATAGCCTACCGCTCACAGAATAACTGGCCCAAAGCATATGGAGGTTAGCTAATTTAGGCAAGAAACTCAGTGAACAAAAATGACTTGATTTATCTGAAAACAGACTTCCACCCTATCATATTGCAAGACTATGTATGCTCGCGCATATCTATCTCTAATGACGTGGCTATTCCTCATTCATATCTTAGATTGAGCTGATCGATAATGGTATATTCCTAAATCCCTTATACTTAATTACATTAACTCGAATCTCTTTTAATTCTTGTTCCGGCAGATAGGAGTCTGAGAAGGATGGTCAGCACCTATATCTCGATATAGGTACAGTTGGACAAATTTCTAACACAGATCATCGATACATCACATGCCCGGTGACCGGACTCACCGTCAAACAGGTACCCCCAACAAACACTTCTGAATGACTTTTTGATAAGAGTGATAGTTTGCACTTCTCCAACGGACTTGGGTGTATGCCGTCTCAAGGCCTCCTATCTCCTCACCACAGGCTTGGTGATTCAGATGCCAGTCAACTGGAATAATATTCTAAATTGACAACCCCTAGAATCGAGTATGTGGCGTAGTGTGTAGTAATTTGAAGGGTGGAAGCGGGATAGTGCGCTGGGAGAACTGCCTCTCGACGTCCCTGCAATAGAATATTTTCTCCTAAGTAGCTATCGACTCCTCCGCCATAACACATATGATTCGATGAATGGTATGGTCGCAAAACATCGGGATCAAATAGGTCCCTGGAGGTTCAAAGCCATGATCTAAAATAAATAAATAATATTAAAATTGACTATAAATTCGCAACTAGATAGAAGAAAAGTGTGAGGGTAAAAGAATTAATGTAAACTTTATTGATTACAAAAATAAAAAAAAAAAATTGAATATACAATAGATTATTAATAAAAAAATTGGAATATACAATAAATTTTATAATAAAAAAATGAATATACAATAAATTATAATAAAAAAATTGAATATACACTAAAATGAATATATAATAACAAAATTATTTATTTTTCAATCCCTAACTATCTGGAGCCCGTCTTAGTAACGAAGGACACTTCCTTCGATTGTGTCTTAACTGGTTACAAAATCCACATCGTTGTCGAGTGGCTGGTTCTGTCCAATCCATCTCGTTGTGATAACGTGAACTTTTCAGTCTACCAGGTTTTCTCAACAATGATGGATCAGGATGTAAGATGGGCATATTAGGGTGTGTGATCCAGTAATCTTCATGCGGTACAGGTTGAAATTGAGGAGAGTAACATTCAGCATACGTTGACAATTTGTAGTAGTCCTCGATAAAATCTTCGTAGTTCATGTTAAAATATGAGCAAACGGCCATAAAATGCGAGCATGGAATACCGAATGCTTGCCACTTGTTACATGAACAGTACCACTCGGACCTGTTTAGCCTCAATATTTGAACGTTTCCTCCTTTGGCATTGAGACTATGACGTTCGGTCTTCACATAAAACACACCTTCATACCGATCGTATGATTGTACTTCATGTTTACTAGATCGTGCAGCCCATTTATTTATTTTGTCGTGTGCATACTTGGATTTTTACTCCACTTAGTATTATAAAATTTGTTTGAAATAAATTATTAATAAAATATATATATAAGAAAAATAATATTATCGGGTGTATTTGACGCTCCAATGCATCTCTTATTTCTTCTTTTCTTTTCTCGAAATAGTTCACGCATTTGAAGAATGTTATCTGAGCAAGAGTATTTATAGGCAACATTTAAGCTCCTTTGAGGACTCCATTTATGCACTCTAATAGATTTGTCGTCATCCATCCATATCTGAATCCTCCATCATGTGCTTGAGTCCATTGATCTAAACTAATGTTGTCAAAAAAACTCAGACAACTCCGATTTGTTCCTTTGATATCTTCAATTGCTTTGTTGAACTTTCGAATTTGAAACTGACACCCTGCATGATAAATATAATTTTTCAATGAATTAAATTTATACTTTTTATTGAAGTTGCTGACGATATGTCATAAGCAGAAACGACGGTGACATTTCAGTCTCGTCCAACCATTTGCTGGGTTGTTCACTGCTGCAATTATACCAGCATGTCGATCTAAAATTAAAAACACCTCTTCGTGTGTTACAATTTCTCTCAGGTGTTTTAGGAACCATCCCCATGAGTCTGCGGACTCTTTATCAGCAACGACAAACGCAAGTGGAAGTAAATGGCCGTTCGAGTCAACTGATGAAGCAATCAACAGTTTTCCTCTATATTTTCCGTATAAGTGTGTACCATCTATTTGAATGATCGGCTGACATTTATTAAAAGCTTCTATACAAGGACCAAATGCCCAAAATACAAAAGTTAGGATAACATGGCCTTCAGTAAGCATTTCTTTAACCCTCCACTCTACTCGTGTTCCGAGATTGGTCTGCTTAACCATATATAACCACCTGGGCAATAATTTGTAAAACTCATCCCAATCACCGAACACTTTAGCTAACACTTTTCTTTTTCCCTCCCATACCCTATGGTAAGGAACATGATATCCAAAGAACATTAAAGGCTATGGCAGAGGGCATGAATGCGTCAAATGAATGCATGGAATCGGAGCAGGGGAATCAGATAACGTCAATGCATACAGGGATCGTGCAGGGGAATCGGAGCAGGGCAGCTTAGTGATATATGTGCACTTTTTCAGACTTATGGAAAGTAAATAAAGTGAAGACGATTTCCATGTGGCAGACCACGTCAGCTGACTGGTTGGCTGTTTATATCCATGTGGCAGACTCAATCTCGCTCTCGCTCACAATCTCGCTCTCTCAATCTTGTTCTCTCCTACAATCTCGCTCTCTCCTATAATCTCGCTTTCCATCTCGCTCTCTCCTACAATCTCGCTTTCAATCTCGCTATTCCTACAATCTCGCTCTCTCTTACAATCTGCTTCACCCACTTACTTCTTGTCGAGGATTGAAGTTTCGACTTATGTATGCCAGAACTTCAACCTTCGACAACCTAATATACAAAATTAGCGAGATTCCCTTCGAGATTCCCTTCTAGAGCGAGATCCTCATCACAAAATTAGCGAGATTTCCTTTTCCTTGTCGAGGGTTGAAGTTTTGACTTATGTATGTCGAAACTTCAACCCTCGACAACCTAATTTACGT
>NC_052352.1:2671192-2718102 GCF_009727055.1 Benincasa hispida | reverse complement strand
ATTGTTTCCAAGTTTTCTTTGTTTGTCGAGTTCTCAACGTTCAACCTCTATATTATTCGAATCCTCAACCCTCGACTTCTAGTCTCGAAATCCCAAAACAACAATATTTCTCTAATAAGTTTCAAAACAACAATATTTCTCTAATAAGTTTTGAAAACAACAATATTAATATTAAAGATCCATTATTATAGTACCAATTCTTTTTATTCATTATTTGACATATCATTAAATGAATTATTAATTTACTATTTATTTATATTGTGGATCTCATATAATTCTATTACTATTGTGACAAGTAATGAATATTGTTAGTATGAAAATTTTTCTATACTACTATAATACTAGATATTTACTCTCCAAAATGTCACATTCTCAGCGAGTGACATATGAACTAGCCTCTATTCATCCGCCACTTGTGGCTAGAAGATTCGTCAGAATTGGTCACATCATCTGGCAGGTAGGATATTTCTTCTTTTTTCTTTTGATTATATCTTTTTTTAGGATATTTCTTCCTTTTTTTTCTTTTGATTATATCTTTTTTGTTTGTGCTCCAATTTTGATAATTCAAATTACATTAAAAATCTTTATTTTAAGATAATTAACATTTTAAAACACTCAAATTATTAATAAATTAATTCAGGTTTGTTATCATTATTTAATTAATTAAAATGGCAACAATCTCCCTTTTTTTTATGGCAAACTCCTCACGAAAAATTAAATCCAAAATTTTGTGTGAACATAAACTTAAATTACAATCAATACACATACATAATTTCAATTCATTTGAAAATAGAGAATATATTCTATAACAACTTGTTTTCATTTTTCATATTACATTTTCCCTTTTGGAATCAATTGAAGCTCTCCTTAAAAGCACTATGCAACTCTTTTCATATCAACATGTCTTCTAAGAAAACATGGTAAGTAATAGTGTAAATTCAAGAGGCATCACAAAGAGTCAACGAAACTCAAACTAATGTTATTTAAGAGTATTTCTCCCCATTGATTGCGTCTGCAAAACTGTTATTTTCTCTTATTTTACTTGCCTTGCGAGAGAAAACCTTCTCTCATAAGGAATTGTAACTTTGGCATTTGCCAAATCTCACATAATTTTTTTTCTTTCTGGTTCCCCTTTTAATCTCTCTAATTTTCTTTTAATATTATTGAGATAATCATTCTTCAACAGTTGTGGAAACCCTAATTACATATCATTTAAGTTAGGTTATTGTATTCGAGAGAAAATATGTCAAAGGTGACAGTTGTATCAATCATTTATTTAAAAAAACACTATATAGGGTTTTGAATGCCCTTATAGATGTGAGCATCTGGAGTGTTTAAGGCATTGAGTTGAATTATGAAGTTTGAAGTTAGTATGTTGGAATTAAAAAGTTTGTGTTTGAGGTGTAGAATTGTACAAATAATGGAGTCCTTCGATGAAAAAAATGTAATTCTTCGATAAATGTATAAACTTTAATAACGAACACTATTGAAGTTGATAAAGTTGTGTTATTTAATACCCACTTAATTGTATAGGTGTTTGTTTTGTATATTTTATTTAAATATTGTAGTTGGTAAAAATAATTATGATAATATAGTTGGTTTGAAAGTATTTAGAAAAATATAGTTGTCAGGGGTCGAATCTCTACCTTATAATAAAGATGTTGAATTTTGAACTCTTAACATATTAAAAATATATATATAAAAAGATTTTGTCGAGCTTTGAACCTGCACCTGGTATTGCCCCCTCGATTGATCATAATGTTTGTTTTATATATAATTATTCACCAAAGTGGACACTGTGTTGTGGAAAGTGTAGTATGTCCCTATCTTACTTAATGCCTCTTTGTATTTTTTTTTCCTTTTTTTTTTCTTCCATTTTTTCTTAATCTTCCTTTTCTTTTTAATGTTTTTTTCAAAGTTCCGTTTTTTTATTTCATAAATAAATATTTCCTCTTTGTTACAATTTTTAAAAAAGTCATCCTATTTTAAATTTTTCTCACATACAAATATAAAAGGAGAGAACTAATTGTTTTAAAGGATTTTTTTAGAAAAGATAAATTATTTCAGCATAGTTTTATTTTAATAATCTTTAATAATTATTTTAAATTTTATTATTTGCTTATATAATTATATATAAAATCTATTTGAGTATAAATTTTAAACAATCAGAATCCATCAAACACGATAAAAATTTTAGGTGTGTATTCTAGTTATTAAACAAATAATTGCAGCTATATTTACTCGGGAGATTGTCTGAAATAGCATGTTCATGTTTTTTGAAAACTCTAAAATAGTTTTTCTCGGTCTATCTTAGATGAGATCAACCACCGAGAATTAGTTAAAAAATCAACTTTTTCTAACTTATCGATTGTTTTACACCTTTTGGTACATCTCGCCTAATTACACACTGAGATTTGCTAATTTTTTAATGTAATTTTCTCGAATCTTATACCAAATCTTATATTATTTTCAAATTTCTTCAAATTCGATTATATTTACTAAATATTATATCATTATTACATAATTTATTCAAATCTTTAGCATAATTTATGTTTTCACGATTATATGAATTTCCAAAACAAATGAGTTTTCTAATTATCAAAACAGATTTTCCAATTTGATTCAACATTTTAAATTTTAGGAAAGATCAAATTTTACAAAAAAATTAGGTAAGATTTGGGATATATATAGAATATCGGTGTTAATCGTGTTTGAGATTCCACTTAGAAAGCTCAAATATATGAATTTTCAGTGTTAATTATGTCTGGGGTTTCATTAAGAAGACTCAAATATATAGAATCTCGATGTTATTTTGCCCAGGATTAACACCAAGATGCACATAATCTCGGTGTATAATTGGCGAGAAGCACCGAGAAAGTCCCCAACAATCGTTAAGTTGGAAAAAATTGATTTTTTTAACTAAAATCTTATGGTCAATCAAGAGAAACTATTTTACGAGTTTTCAAAAAGCGTGCTAGTTTTGTAAGGTAAAAATCTAAACGTATTATTTAGGACAATTTGATTCAGGTAAGCTCTCGAATGTTCTTCCTGCTTCTAGACTTAATAATTGTCAAAGTTATTCTAATAATCTAATTTCATGTTAAGGGAAATTTGAAAATCGCTCATGGATGCTTAGATTTGTTTTAGTGGTTTTGAATGCAGATGTTGCTTTATAGCTTTGCTTGGGCTGGCTGGGTACTTCTTTGCAACTAACTTGAGAATGAAATTTAATTATTGTTAATAAATTTGGTTCATTATTTTTTATATGGGAGATTCATCTCTGATTTATAAATTATCGCGTCATGAAATGACTAACTTTGTGAAGAAGCTTTGACTCAAATACCTCAAATTTCTGTTTGTTTATAACTAACGTTTGTAATGGTCAGCTGGTATATTCTTATAAATACCAATGATTTTGAATTCAAATTATAGAGTTATCATCATTTTCTTAGTTTCCTGCAAACATCAAATCTGTAAGCAATCTTCATTAAGTAAAAGAATTCAGATATTCCTGTGGACGTAGGCATTCTTGCCGAACCACGTAAACACTGTGTCACTTTTTTCTCCCCTTATCTTTCTTGTTCAATTGAGTAATTCTTTACTGTAAATCGCGCGTCAATCGTTTACATTTCAAATCGCATCGAGTAAACAGATCTTCGAGTCAATCGTGCATCGATTCTTTGCCATGAGTAGCTCAGAGTGCATCATTTTCACCTTCAATTTACATCGAGTATCGTTCAAGAACCGTCGAGTACGATCGAGTATTAGTTTTGTTGTCATCGAGTTGCATCGAGGATTTAACAGAGACTAGTTAGACGAAGAGGGGAATTCTAATAGAGGATTGAGTAGCAAGTAGTCGAGCATCGAGTTTCGAGTATCGAGGATTTGACAGAATTGTTCAAAGTCATTTCTTCATCTCTCCAATGTTAATCTTGAGTATTTGGGACTTGTGAAGGATCATCAGCCCAACAATTATTGGTATCAGAGCATTTAAAGGTCATCAAGGTCATCTTTCTTGGAGCTTCAAGATTTTCATAAAATCAAGACTCGATACTCGTTCGAATCAGAAATGACTGTTACAAGGTATGAGATCGAGAAGTTTGATGGGAAGGGCATTTTTGGCCTATGGAAGGCCAAAATAAAAATCATTCTTGGACAACAAAGAACACACAAGGTCCTTTTGGATCCATCAACACTGCCAACCACCATACCAGCACAAGAAAGAGAAGACATGGAGCTCACAGCATATGAGACTCTAGTTCTGAATCTTAGTGATAGTATTCTGAGGCAAGTAATTGATCAAGACATAGCGTACAAGATGTGGGTCAAGCTAGAAGGTCTTTTTGCCACCAAGGATCTCCCCAACAAGATATATCTGAGGGAGAAATTCTTCACATTCAAGATGGATTCTGCTAAGCCTCTTTAAAAAAATTTGGATGAATTCAAGAGGATAGTCTCAGAGTTCAAGAGCCTTAGTGAGAAAATTAGCGACGAGAATGAGGCTTTTGTGCTATTAAACTCTCCACCCGAAGTCTATAAATAGGTGAAGAATGACTTGAAGTATGGCAAGGAATCAGTCACCACTGATGTTATCATTTCAGCATTAAGAACAAAAGAGTTAGCTTCAGATAGTCAAGAAGGAACAGCCAAGTGCAGAGGGGCTATTTTCCAAGGGGAGGAACAAGCAGAACCAGTCTAAGGGGAAGAGCACAAGCCTAAGACCAAGTTGAGATGCAATACTACAAGAAGAAAGGTCACCTGATGAGAGATTGCTACAGTCTAAAAAGAAAAAACCAAGAAAAGGAGAAGGATCAAAAAAGGAAACAACCAGAAGCATTAGTGGTTAAGGGTTCCTATTTTTACTCGGATGCCTTAGCCTCCACCAGAAATCAAACCAACCAAATCAATCCTCTCAGAAAGCATGATTTGGTGCTAGACTCCAGATGTACCTATCACATGACACCTTTCAGATCTTGGTTTAATACTTACAATGAAATAGATGGAGAATCAGTGTACATGGGCAACAATGAAGCCTGCAAGATAAAAAAGGTTAGTTCAGTGTCCTTGAAGCTAAAGGACGGATCAATCAAGCTTCTAAGAAATGTTAGACATGTACCTTTTCTCAAGAGAAACTTGATATCTCTGGGCATGTTGGACTCCATTGGGTGTGAATGCAGAGGAAAAGGTAGAGTTCTTGAAGTGATCAAGGATTCCAAAGTTGTGTTGTTCGGTGAGAAGGTCAATGACCTTTACATTGTGAAAGGAGTAGATGATGACAAGTGCCTACACAACTTCAACATTAAGCTTAACAGAAGTTGACGTGTGGCACAAAAGACTCTCCCATATTAGTGAGAAAGGGATGTAAGCTTTATCCAAGAAAGGAATTCTGCCCAAGGGTATCAGTTAACACCTTTCCTTTTGTGAGCATTGCATTCTAGGTAAAGCAACCAGACAAAGCTTCACAAAATCTCAACACACCACCAAAGGAGCTTTGGACTATGTCCATTATGACCTATGGGGACCATCTCCTACACCAAGCCTTAGTGGCTCAAAGTATTCTCTAACCTTTATAGATGATTTTTCTAGGAAAAACTGGACATACTTTCTTAAAACTCAGGACCAAGTATTTGGGAAGTTTAAAGAATGAAAAGCCATGATAGAAAATCAAACATCTAAAGGGTTAAAATACTTTAGAACTGATAATGGGTTGAATTTTGCAATGAACACTTTGATAAATTTTGTAGTGAGAATGATATAACTAGGCATATAATAATGAGGTATACACCTCAACAAAGTGGGGTTGCTGAGAGGTTAAATAGAACCATAATGGAAAGGGTTAGGTGTTTGCTCTCTAATACTATCTTAGGGGAAAGTTTTTGGGCAGAAGCTGCATCCTATATTGTATATACCTTAAATAGATCCCCTTACACATCTTTAGATTTGCTTGCACCTGAGGAAAAGTGGACTGATCATCCTCCTAACCTAGATAACCTTAAGTTCTTTGGATGTGTAGGATTTGTACACCAAAATAAAGGAAAGTTAATGGTAAGAGCAGTCAAGTGTATGTTTGTAGGCTCTACAAAAGGTGTCAAGGGGTTCAAAATGTGGCATCCTATTGAAAGGAAGTTCTTAGTGAGCAGAGACATCACCTTTAGGGAAGAGGAGATGTTTATGAAAAAGGAGAAAAAGATGAAGGATTAAAGAGAGTCACCCAACACTGATTTTGAGGTGGAGTTACCATTTGAGCAACCAAATGAGACTAGCCAACCTAGTAACACAGGAGAAGCTGAGGAAATTGTAGAGGAACATGAGGAGACAACATGTGAGCAACCTGATTTAAGCCAATATGTCTTAGGTAGGGATAGACAAAGAAGAACTATCACACCTCTAGCTAGATATACTGAAATGAATTATATGAATCTGGTTTTAAATGCTGTAGTAGCTCCTACTAGCCATGAACTAACTATCTTTGAGGAAGCAACAAGTTGTACTAATTCAAGGGATTGGAATGAGGCAATGAATGAGGAGATGCTTTCACTAAAGGTGAATGACACTTGGTTCTTGGTTCCTCTACCAAAAGGGTATAATCCTGTTGCATCTAAATGGATTTTTAAACTTAAAGAAGGAGTATCCTGTGATCAAAAGCCTAGGTTTAAAGCTAGATTGGTTGCAAATGGGTTCACTCAAAGGGAAAGAATAGACTATGCTGAGATTTTCTCTATTATTGTAAAACAGACTTCCATAAGATTTCTTCTATCCATAGTTACTCAAAATAATCTAGAATTGTATCAACTAGATATCAAAACTTCTTTTCTTGATGGACATCTATAGAAGACAATCTATATGACGCAACCTAAAGGACTTGAAGTTAAAGGAAAGGAAAATTTCTTTTGCTTACTCAATAAGTCTATATATGGGTTAAAACAATCACCTAGATGTTGTATAAGAGATTCAATGACTATATTTCTAGCATTGGGTTCAAAATAAGTTCATTTGACATATGTGCTTATGTAAACATAGGTTCTTACAAGGACAAAGTTTACCTACTCATATATGTAGATGACATGTTGCTGGCAGGTAGGTCTAAAGAAGATCTAACCCATGTTAAAAACCCCTTAAAAAGAGAGTTTGATATGAAAGACTTAGGAGAAGCAAGCAAGATCCTAGGAATAGAGATCCATAGGAACAAAGAAGAGTCTATTCTAAGCATCGGTTAGTCCAATTATTGTGAGAAGATCCTTAAAGGGTTCAACATGAATGATGCCAAACCTATGAGTTTACCCATTGCCCAACACTTTAAGCTTTCATTAGCTAACTCTCCTAAGGATTCTGACCAAGAACATTAAAAACAGATGGCTGTCATACCCTATCGTCAAGCAGTCGGAAGCCTAATATATTTAATGATTTCTACTAGACCTGATCTCTCATATTCAACTAGCTTAGTTAGTACATATATGTCTAATCTTGGTAAAAGACACTGGGAGGCTACTAAATGGATACTAAGGTATCTAGTTTGATCTAAAAACTCAAAGTTAGTCTATCAAAAGTTAGTTGAACTAAACCTAGAGCTTTATGGATATGTTGATGCTGACTATGCTGGTGATTTGGACAAAAGGAGGTCCTTAACAGGTTACCTTTTCCTTTTTGGTCCTATTCTAATCAGTTGGAAAGCATCACTACAGCCTATAGTAGTCCTATCTACAACAGAAGCTGAATATATGGCTCTAAATGAAGCTATCAAAGAGGCTTTGTGGCTCAAGGAACTGCTGAAAGGCTTTGGAATAGATCAAACAGTAGTGAAACTCTACTGTGATAACCAAAGTGCTACCCATTTGTCTCGAAATCCACAATTCCATACTAGAACAAAGCACATTGATATCAAATATCACTTCATTAGAGATAAAATTGAGACAGGGGAGATAGAAATTTTAAAAGTCCATACTTTAGACAATGCAGCTGATATGTTAACAAAACCTATTACTGAGCTTAAATTGTTTAAATGTTTAGAAGAGGTTGGTTTTGAGCTTTCAGACACAGGGTAGACAAACCGGTCAGAATCAAGAAGATCATAAAGATTGCAAGGCATTGGAGTCAAGGTGGGGAATTTGAAGAAGTTTTGACTCAAATACCTCAGATTTCTGTTTGTTTATAACTAACATTTGTAATGGTCAGCTGGTATATCTTTATAAATACCACTAATTTCGAATTCAAATTATAGAGTTATCATCATTTTCTTAGTTTCCTGCAAACATCAAATCTGTAAGCAATCTTCATTAATTCAAATAATTCAGATCTTCCCGTGAACGTAGGCATTCTTGTCGAACCATGTAAACACTATGTCTCTTTCTTCTTATCTTATCTTTCTTGTTCAATCGAGTAATTCTTTACTGCAAATCGTGTGCCAATCGTTTACATTTCAAATCGCATCGAGTAATCAGATCATCTAGTCAATCGTGCATCGATTCTTTGCTATCGAGTAGCTCCTAATACATTGTTTTCACCTTCGAGTTGCACCGAATATCATTCAAGAACAGTCAGCTAGTCAATCGTTCAAGTATGATCGAGTATTAATTATGTTGCCATCGAGTTTCATCGGGGATTTAACATAGACTAGTTAGACGAAGAGGGGAATTCTGATTGAGGATCGAGTAGTAAGCAATCGAGCATTGAGTTTCGAGTATCGAGGATTTAGCAGAATTGTTCAAAGCCATTTCTTCATCTCTCCAACGTTGATCTTGAGTATTTGGGACTTGTGAAGGGTCATCAACCCAACACTTTGCTTTGTTGTAATCAATTAGGTTTCTTATGTTGCTATAGTGCTTTCCATTTTGTATATTTTTTGGCTGACTTGCGTGAGTGTAAAACTTTTTTAATGATCCGACAGTTTCTATATTCTCGATTGATAATTTGATTCAATTTAGTTTATTTCTCAATTTTAATTCACAATTGCAAAGCATAGTGTCGAAAAAATTTGGTGCAAGCGAGTAGGTTAGTTTTCGAAAAATACTTCAACATATTTTAACTAATTAAATTTACCTTCACCCATTAGGTTAAGTTTTTGGGTCAATCGGTGATTTAAGATAGTATTAGAATAGGTAGTCTAGAGAGGTCCTATGTTCAAGCTTCTACATTTATTTCTTCTCCAATTTATATTGATTTCCACTTGTTGAGTCTTCTTTATATTAATGAGATGAGTGTCTCATTAGTTTGTTAATGTTGACAATTATCTTTATCTCATTAAAAAAAATGTTGCAATTTTTGTAAGATTTATAGGGATGAAAGCCCTAAATGCAACGTAAATCACATAACAAAACTCATTTTTAATTTGGATTTTTTGAAATACCCATTCACTGGGCAATGCTAGAAAAATACAGAGACCGATCAAAATTGCCTACTATAGAAAAACTTAGGTTAAGCATGCGTAGAAATTAAAACTATAGAGAAAAAAGAATTTACTTTTGTAGAATCAAACATGAATCAATTCTCCAATTGATTTCACGAACACCACCACCATAAAGTTTGAGAAACTTGAGATGTTTTGGTTTATAGGACCAATTCAATTGGGAAAGGAGATGGTGATAATGATTAAAAACAAAACTCTTTTATGAAAACCATCTTCTCTGTGACCAAAAAGCGGTTGTTTTGATCAAGAGAGAGTGAGAGAGTAACTTGGGATCAACCACATTTCAGATAAATTCCCTACATGGGAGTTATCTGATGCATTAATTTAATTAATTAAGTTAATTTAATTAATTATGTTAATGTAATTAATTTAATTAATTATGTTAATTTATTAATGTAATCAATCATTAGTTAATCATTAATTGAATTGATTTCATTTAAATCATATTAAATGAAACATCTCTTGCATAAGCTATAGTTTTAATTCAGTTAATTTAATAAAATAAAATAAAATAAAATTAATTATTTAACTCTCCAATTAAATAATTAACAAATTAAATATTAATATCTAATTTAGTCTACATTTGAATCATATTCAATTTATTATATTTCTCTCATGACTTATAGTTTTAATATGCATCGAATATACATTAATTTTAACCTATAGTTTTAACATGAATCCAATTCACATTAAATTTAATGTTTTAACTCCTTCAAATATTTAATTTTCCTATAAATTAATTTTGAATCATATCCAAAAATTAACTTTATATTAAAAAGTTTAAATAAAATATAAATTTATATTATAGTGTATTATTATACATTATATTATTTTCCTAAGTGAATTTGAACATTTCAAATTCAGTTGAAGATATAGTTACCCCAATTCCCTTTACAAGCTAGGAATGAGACCTCATGGATCTACAAGTCATAAACTATAACGATATGAGGTTAATTGGCTAAACTCATTAACCAAATTGATCAATATACGTTCACTGTAGGTACACTCTACTAAAGACCCAAAGTTGCATTCTTCTCACTGCAGATATATTTCTGTGTCCATGGATATAGATCAATAACAACAAGTTAGTCTTTCACGGGTGTTCGTAACACCAACTACGTCAAATTATCGTTTTACCCCTAGGTAACCTCTATATCCATAAGTACCAACACTTCTCTACTGAAAAATATGTTTATGGTTCAACCATTAAACAGAAACCCCTCTAAGGCCAGTGAGAGGGTAGGGCCCTGAGACACCACTTAAGGGAACACTTATCTACTTACCCTAAAGTCGGCAATGAGTGAAATCTATCTTGTATATTATGTTCTCCGCTCCCTATTCGGTCTTATCCCCAAAATGGAAGGCTTATTGAGTCCGCGAACTGGTCACTCTCACCCATACAAATTAAAGAACAATCTTTCGTGAACAGGGATTCATAATACACTAAGGATTAAGATTATGTTGCCTATATCATCCTATTTGAAATAGAAACCTAACTAGTTAATGGTGTTACATCTAGTGGTCACTATTTCGCAATCCGGTCTTATACAAACTCATTGTACAGGATACCCCTACTCACATGTCCCCTACTCACATGTCACATATACGAATGCATTGGATCATTTCTTTTTGTATCAAATACAAAGTGGGTTGTATCCATAATATCACAAGGATAAGATACCCAACCTTAACCCTATACTATAGCCCTTTAGGTTGTATCTTGAACATTGATCCATGTATATCTACACATACAATTCAAGACTCATAAGACAGTCTAGGATGTTAGTTTATTGGATTTAGGGTTATTATATAAAATAGAATATAACACAATTAATAACACTTATTGAAATAACATCGATAACTCTTTATTGATGACGATCAATTATTTAAATTTACTATCTATGAGTTTTAGGGTATAAAACCCAACAAACTCCCACTTGAACTAAAACTCTAGTATTTGGGATGTACATAATATCACTATCCAAAACAACGAGAATAGTAAATAAATATAATAAACTAGGGCATCTATACACCAATTACACATTTCCCACTTGCCCTAGATTATACAATGTACATGTCTCGCAGACCTAGATTCTCTAGATGACTTTTGAACACTTTAGCCAAGAGATCCTTCATAAAAGGATTAGCAATGTTATGCTCCAAAGCGATTTTTGTGACGATCACACTCATTGTTGCAAAATCTCTCGTATCAGGTAATACTTCCTCTCGATATGTTTTTCTCATTTGTGGCTACAAGACTCTTTAGAGTTGGCTACTGGCCCACTGTTGTCATAGTATAAGGTGATAGGCAAGTCCATGTTTGAAACCACTTCCAAATTACTTAGAAACTTCCTGAACCAAACTATTTCCTTTGTCGCTTCACAAGCAGCTACATATTCAGCCTTCATAACGGAGTTTTCAATGTATCCTTGCTTGATGTTACGCCATACTACAACTCCCCCATTCAGGGTAAACACTGATCTTGACGTGGATTTCCTAGTTTAAAAATCAGAGTCGGTGTATCCTGTAAGGATCAAATCCTTAGACCCATACACTAGCTTATAGTCCCTCATTCTTCTAAGATACTTGAGGACATTCTTAATCGCAGTTCAGTGGTTTAACCATGGATTGGGCTGGTACCTACTAACTATTCCCACTGTATAATAAGTGTCTAGCCTAGTGTAGAGTATAGCATACATTAAGCTGCTCACAACTGAGGCATAGGGAATACATCTCATGTCCTTAATTTCTTCAGGTGTCTTAAGACTCTGTTTCTTAGACAAGTGAACCCCGTACCTGAAAGGTAATAAACCCTTCTTAGAGCTCTGCATTGAACATCGAGTCAACATTTTTTTTTCCATATAAGTTGCTTGAGACAGAGTTAGTGTTTTGTTCTTACGATCCCTAATAATTTGGATCCCAAGTACATATCGCGCCTCTCCAAAATATTGCATTTGGAATTGGGTTATCAGCCATTTTTTAATATCAGTAAGGTACCCTACATCGTTTCTAATGAGTAAGATATCGTCCACATAGAGTACCAGGACAGCTACTTTATAGTTGATGATTTTCTTGCAAACACAAGGTTCATCAACGTTTTGATCAAAACTAAAAGATTTTATCGCTGTATCAAATCTAATGTTCCAAGATTTTGAAGTTTGCTTCAACCCATAAATGGATCGATTCAACTTGAAAACTTTTTGCTCCTAACCTTGAGTTATGAACACCTCGGGCTGAGACATAAAGATGTTCTTTTCAAGATTGCCATTCAGAAAGGCAGTCTTGACATCCATTTTCCATATCTCATAGTCATAATATGTGGCTCTGGATAAGATAATTCTTATAAACTTAAGCATAGTGGTGCGCGTGGATTGGAAGTCAATTTTTACTCGACAACCAAAATCTCGTGGACGCATTATGCAATGCATGTTCCTAAGATATGCATTGATAGTCATGCGTCGATGGTCATGCGTTGGAATGAAAATTGCGTTAACGAATGTATGCGATGACCATGCGTCCTGCCACAAGTTTTCTTGCGTTCACGCCAAGTATAACATGAACGCAAGTTTCTCGGGTAATCCGAGGTCGAACACAAAGACTTGTAACTATATGTTTGCAGTGATGTGCATGCGGCGGTATAAATAAAAGAATGAAGGGGATGTTGCTAAGTTAATCCTACTCCTACTTCTATCTAACAGACAACACAATGAGAATATGCCTGAAAGGTAGAGATATGACAAACCTTGACATGAAATAAATGAATGGGAAAATATATAAAATGAGGAGATGTTTTCATTGCAAAACTTAAGAGTGATCCCACCTTAGTAAACGCAATCCATGCGATCATGCAACCCACATACAATAGTAAACCACCTCTCGGTGTGAATGCTACAGCTTCTATTGCTAGAACGCATGCGATATATGCGCTAAGTCTACAGGGCCTACACATAAGCCTCTATTCCTATTTATGCGATGAAAAAATGACATCCACACAAATATACGACACATAATATCATTCCTATTCCTAGGGTGCATGCGATGCAGTGTTGACAAACAGAGCTTATCTTTAAGATCCCTATTCTTGGCTATGCATTCCAATTCGCTCTCTCGAGTCTTAGATTTGGTTTTTAGACTACTATCTCAAGTATGCCTAAATGATGAATGATGCGCTCATAGGACAAGGTAACCTTATGAACTTGGTTGACGCAAGGTTGTTACTATCCCTAGTGAACAACGCAAACATTGCTTAATGCGACCAACCACTTACCCTCTCGGGTAGTTGAGTTGTTGCTGACTTTACTCATAGACAAGCATTGCGTTAGCCTATAGACAGGCGTTTTCACAACTTACACTAAGCAAATAAAGTTACTCACACACTCACGCAACGCATACCTCTCGGTAGGTTGCTACATGCTTCATATCCCTAATCCACATGACAAGTATGCAATACCCAAGCAATCTCACTAAGTGTTGCAATGAAAGTAAAGATGCTAAGCAAAGAAGATGGAGATGGAGTCGAAGGAATAGAGAAATGCATTGAAAACATATTGTATTAATTTCTTAATTCAAAATGTCATACAATACAATATAGGAAAAGAAAGGAAAAAGAAATGACCTGCTGGAAGGAAAACTTTGCTTCCAGCGGATGTGCGTCAAGGATGCCGGTGGTGCCATTGATGGGTGGAGAAGCTGACTCTCTTGAGATCTAGCTCCGATCGAAGGCTTCGGTCGTCACTCGGAATGGATGAAGGAGGTGAAGAACTCTCAGCATCTTCTCACGCATTTTGTCTGGATCACAAGGATCCGCCCCAGGCAAAAACCTTGGATAACTTGAATTTCTGCTCATCAACTTCTATTTATAGAGTTTGGACCACCGACAACATTAATTGGACTGCTCTGAGTCTGACGTTCGACGCGTCAATCCTTTTTGAACCTCTGCCACCAACAATGCGGTAGGTGAAATGTCAGCATCAACTTTGGATTTTCTCGAGGTAGATACGCTGATGCATTCATTCCACCAACTTTGCATTGATCCCATTAGAATGCATTGTCGCATAGCCGCAATCATTTAATGGCCACATTCGCTTAACATTGTAACTCTACATGATGACCGCAATCGCTTGACGAGTGCAACTCCCATGCGATGGACGCATACGGATGGTTACCGTAACATCCATGTGTTAATCGATGCATTTTCCTTGCGATGAAGTGTTTCTCCGCATGCGGTCATCTATGCGATGGTTCATTTTCCGTGTTTGCGTTCATTTCCTGCATTAGCTACAAAAATAGAACATTGACGCGTAATTAATGAAAAATAATAGGTTAGCTGAGATTCGACATGCTGATCGATGCAAACTCTTTTTCTCGTGAATTCCTAGCATGATCGACGTAATTTCTGCCTAATAACCTTCATAATTCTAAGTAAAAGGCCTAAGATGACATGCATTTCTGCATGTCATCACATAGCAATAGGGAAATTTTTTTTCTCATAGTCAATCCATTTTCTCTAGGTGTAACCCTTTGCTACAAGTGTAGCTTTGAAGGTTTGTACCTTTCCAGAAACATCTTTATTTCTTTTTTAGATTCATTTACACTCTATGAGTTTAACCCTTCAGGTAGATCTACAAGTTTTAATACTGAATTGAAGTACATAGAATACATTTCAAGGTCAATTTCCTTGACCCATTGGTCCTTGTTTACGTCATTCATTGCCTGTTTATAGGACAATAGATCCTCAACACCATTATTTGGTATGAAAATCCGAGTTTAAGTTAAACCCAAGTAACGGTTAGGTTATGATATAACCCTCCACTGCATCGAGGCACTCTCAACGATTGAGAAGGATGAAACTGACATGAAGTGTTGGCTTCTTCATTAACTCTTGATGAAAAACCAACTGCATTAGTAACCTTTGATGATTCTTCAGTAGTTTCATTTAATACTAATTTTCTCTGTGGTTTATGATCTCTCATGTGGTCTTCTTATAAGAATGTAGCGTTTGTCGATACAAATACCTTGTTTTCTTGAGGGTTGTAGAATAGACCACCTCTCATTTCCTTAGGGTAACCAATAAATTAGCATAACCTTGAACGAGGTTCCAACTTCTTAGGATTTTTCACAAGTAGGTGTGCAGGACTACCCCAAATTCTGAAATAACGTAAACTACGTTTATGCCCCGTCCATAACTCGAAAGATGTTTCAGAAACACTCTTCGAGGGAACATTATTCAAGATGTGGATTGCAGTCTCTACTACATACCCCTAAAACGAACTAGACAATTGAGCATAACTCATCACAGAAAGAACCATGCTTAACAAGATTCTATTTCTCTTTTCTAATACACCATTTTGCTGAGGTGTACCAGGTGTTGAAAGTTGAGATTGGATTCCATGTTCTATCATATATTCTTGGAATGCTAAATCCATGTACTCTCCACCTTGATCTGATCAAAGTGTTTTAATCATTTTACCTAATAAGTTTTCAGCTTCAGCCTTATACTCTTTAAACTTTTCAAGGGTTTCAGACTTATGTTCCATTAAGTATAAGTAACCATACCTCAAATAATCAACTAAGAAAGAGATGAAGTATTCGTACCCTCCTCGAGCTTTTACATTCATTGGACTATAAAGATTTGAATGTATGAGCTCTAAAGGCTTTTTGGCTCTATAGTCTTTTCCATTAAAAGGTATTTTAGTCATTTTTCCTTCAAGACAAGATTCACATGGAGGTAATGAATCATCTTCTAACTCACTTAGAAGTCCATTCTTTACAAGTCTCCCAATTCTATCGAGATTTATGCGACCAAATCTCAAATGTCAAAGATACGTATTGTTGTTACTTGGAGAAATACTTTGTCTTTTAGTTTGAGTATTTGTAGTTTTAAATGTCTCATGATGTAAAAGTGCTTTTGATTCAGTTGGTTTTAACACATATAAGTTGTTTTTTAGTTTAGCTGAACAAATAATCACACCATTTTTCATAATGAACGCTTCATTGAATGAAAAAGAAACATAATATGATTGTTCAATTAAACAAGAAAAAGATACAAGGTTCCTTTTAATTTTAGAAACTATATACAAATTATCCAAAATTAAGCATCTATTCCTAAAAAACAACTTAGCAGCTCCCACTGCACGAGCTGAAATGGCGTCTCATGCTCTAGCTTTGAGCATCATTTCACCTTCCTCAAGCTGCTGGAAGGAATTTATTCCCCATAAAGAAGAACAAACATGATTAGTGACGCCTAAATCAAGTATCCAGACATTATGGTCATTTCTACTAAAATAGTTTCTAGAATCGGTAAATCATATTTATCTTCCTCCTCTTTCTTCTTATCGGTGAGGTATTTGGGACAACGTTTCCACTGACCATCCACATTACAGTGAAAACACTTGCCTTGTTGGCCACCTTGGCCTTGGCCTTGCCTTGCCTTTCCCAGCAGCGAGAGCCTTCCCCTTCACTCATTTCTTTTTCTAGATCTTCTTAGAACCAGATGATGAGGGAACAGACTTAGTTCCAAATGATGAACCCTTGTGGAACTTCTTGGAATGGGTAACATTTTCCTTTTCTTTTATCGGTCCCTTACGTTTCATAAAAGATTGATAAGTCTGTAACTCATTCAGAAGGGTAACCATGGTGTATTCTATTTTATTTATAGTTGCATTGCTGCAGAATTAGAGGAAACGCTTCAGAAGTGATTCCAAAATAAAGGACACAATAAATCTTAATAGTAAGTCTCAAAAATCAAAACTGAAAGTTGAAAAACATGAAAAGAAATCTAAATATCATGAGCCGAAGCATAAAACTGGTCCCAGTGGCTCAATCACAAATTCTTCTTGTCAATCGCCGGTGCATCTCTACCTTTACCTGAAACAACAACATGAGAAATGATGAGTAAAAAATACTCAGTAAGTAGGCCCACTACTGGGGTTGGGCTAGGCATCTATGTCCTCTAGATGCCTCCCCTAGTGGAACATAAAAACTGCTCTAGTCCTCATGGGACACATACATACATGAAAAACTAATTTCTATCCTACTGTAGTTAAGTATACCTACTACCTCCGATGAATCTCGAAGAAAACACAACCCCTGGTGAATCCCAAAGGAAACACAACCCTTGGTGAATCCTGAAGGAATCACAATTTGGTGGATCCCGAATGAAACACAATATCTAGTGAATCCCGAAGGAAATACAATATCTGGCGAATCCCAAAAGAAACACAATATCTGGTGAATCCCGAAGGAAACACAATATCTGGTGAATCCAAAAGGAAACACAATATCTGGTGGGCATCTAACTAATCAGTAAAGACACTATCACAGTCTCAACATCACAATTATCACAATATGGTTTTATAACATACATATACACCTCAATATCATGGCTATACAACATGCATATACGCCTTAATATCCTCATATCAAATACAACCTCAGTGAATTAAGTATCATCTCTTACTAGCATGCAAGTATCTACGTGCACAAATAAATCTTTCAGATTCTCATATAAGAACATATATCGGTCATACTATACTATCCGTTTATCATGTCATCGTTCTGTCCTGATATTCATCCATTATGCTAGCATATATCTAGTGTCTGGCCTGTGGGTAGTTCTAGTAGTAAGATTACTTACCTCGATACTAGATTCAGATATTGATCCACATGGCAGTCTTCAATATTCAATCTTTGAATTCAATTCCCCAACGAAGCCTGAGCAACAACCACCCTCAAGATTCCAATCTCCAAATTCTTCTTTCAATCAGACTATGCTTCCAACTTTTAATCATTTTCTCCCGTAAAATTTTCAATTCACAAAGAATTTAACTCACCCCCTTTCCACAATGAAATTAATTCTTGACATTAATTTCAAATTAAATTTGTGTGACATAACCCTCCGTCCAAAATGAAATTAATTCTTGACATTAATTTAAAATTAAATTTGTGTGATATAACCTCTTTCCAAAACGAAATTAATTCCTGCCATTACTTTTCAAATTGAATAATTTCAACGTCAATTCATTAATTTTCAAATTGAATAATTTCAACGTCAATCCATTAATTTCCAAATTGAATCATTTCAACGTCAATCCATTAATTTCCAAATTGAATCATTTCAACGTCAACAGTTAAATTCCCGCAATTACACTCAACTCCAAAAATTCTAAAAATGCCCTCAATTAATAAAAATTATTGAAATTATATAAATAATAAAAATTTGGGGTGTTACATTCTTCCCTCCTTAAAGAACTTTTGTCCTCGAAAGTTCATTCCTAAAAAAGCTTCGGGTACTGGGCCTTCATTTCATTCTCTCGCTCCCAGGTAGCCTCCTTGAACTGGTGATTCTACCATAGGACTTTCACAAATTCAATCTCCCTGTGGTGCAATGTCTTTACCTCTCTGGCGAGAATCTCTATAGGCCTCTCTTCATAACTTAAGTTGACATTCAACCATAATGGCTCAAAGTCAACTATATGGGACAGATCTGTTACATACTTTCTCAGATCAAAACATGGAAGAAATTATGAACTAAAGAAAGTGATGGAGGCAATGCCAATCGGTAAGCTACGAGACCAATTAGCTCCAAGACCTCGAAAGGTCCAATGAACTTCGGGCTCAACTTCCCTTTCCTTCCAAACCTCAAAACACCCTTGATGCGCGGTAGATTGAAAGTCAATTTTACTCGACAACCAAAATCCCGTGGACGTGTTATGCGATGCATGTTCCTAAGATATGCATTGATAGTCATGCGTCGATGGTCATGCATTGGACTAATATTGCGTTAATGAATGTTTGCGATGGCCATGCGTCCTGTCACAAGTTTTCTTGCGCTGGAACCAAGTATACTAACGCAAGTTTCTCGAGTAATCCGAGGTCGAATACAGGGACTTGTAACTATATGTTTGTGGTGATGTGCATGCGGCGATATAAATAAAAGAATGGAGGGGATTTTGCTAAGTTAATCCTACTCCTACTCCTATTTAACAGAAAACACAATGAGAATATGCATGAAAGGAAGAGATGCGACAAACCTTGACATAAAATAAATGTATGAGAAAATAGATAAAATGCGGAGATGTTTTCATTGCAATACTTAAGAGTGATTGCAAGGGAAACCTTAGTCAACGCAAGGCATGCGATCATGCAACCCACATACAATAGTAAACCACCTCTCGGTGCGAATGCTATGGCTTCTAATGCTAGAACGCATGCGATATATGCGCTAAGTCTACAGGGCCTACACATAAGCCTCTATTCCTATTTATGTGATGAAAAAATGACATCCACACAAATATGTGACCACATAATATCATTCCTATTCCTAGGGTGCATGCGATGCAGGTTAACAAATGGAGCTTATCTCTAAGTTCACCATTCTTGTCTATGCATTCTAATCTGCTCTCTCGAGTCTTAGATTTGGGTTTTAGAATTCTCTCTCGAGTATGCCTAAATGATGAATGATGCGCTCATAGGACAAGGTAATCGCATGAACTTGGCTGACCTAAGCTTATTCCGATCTCTAGTGAACAAAGCATACATTGCTTAATGCGACCAACCATTTACCCTCTCGACCAGTTGGTTGTTGCTGATTTTACTCATAGAAAAGTAATGCGTTAGCCTATAGACAAGCGTTACCACAGCTTCACACTAAGTAAATAAAGTTACTCACACACTCATGCAATGCATACCTCTCGGTAGGTTGCTTCATGCTTCATATCCCTAATCCACATGGCTAAGTATGCAATACCCAAGCAATCTCACTAAGTGTTGCAATGAAAGTAAAGATGCTAAGCAAAGAAGATGGAGATGGAGTCGAAGGAACAGAGAAATGCATTGAAAACAGATTGTATTAATTCCTTAATTCAAAATGTCATACAATACAATATAGGAAAAGAAAGGAAAAAGAAATGACCGGCTGGAAGTAAAGATTTTCTCCCAGCAGATGTGCGTCAAGGCTGCCGGTGTGGCCATGGATGGGCAGAGGAGCTGACTCTCTCAAGATCTAGCTCCGGTCGAAGGCTCTGGTCGTCACTCGGAATGGATGAAGGAGGTGAAGAACTCTCAAGCGTCTTCTCACGCATTTTTTCTGGATCACAGGGAAAATCCTCGATTGAGGGATCATCTCCGGATGATTGAATTTCAAGTCAACGACCTCTATTTATAGAGCTTGGGTCGCCGAAAACATTAATTGGACTGCTCTGAGTCTAACATTCGGCGCGTTGGTCCTTTTCTGAACCTCTGCCACCAATGGCGTGGTAGTTGAAATGTCAACATCATCTTTTGGATTTTCTCGAGGTAGATGCGTTGATGCGTTCATTCCACCTACCATGCGTTGGTCTAGTTTTCGCATTTGCGTTCATTTCTTGCATTAGCTACAAAAATAGAACATTGAACGCATAATTAACACAAAGTAATGGGTTAGATGAGATTCGACATGTTGATCGACGCAAACTCATATTCTCGTGAATTCCTATCATGATTGACGAAATTTCTGCCTAACAACCTTCATAATTCTAAGTAAAATGACTAAGATGGCATGTATTTCTGCATGTCATCAACCCTCTATTGGTGCCACCTCTAAGAACACTTTATCACCAGTCTTAAATTATAGGTCCTTATGTCTCACGTCGACATAGCTTTTCTGTCTGTTCTGAGTTGTTTGCATACAAGCCTTGATCTTCTATATTGCCCAATTCATGGCTTGCACTAGCTCAAGTCCTAGCAATTTCCTCTCTCCTACCTCATCCCAATACACAGGAGACCTACAGCTCTTCGGGCTTCAAACGACGACATGCCAATGGTAGCCGGATAAATGTTATTATGCTAATTCCATCAAATGCAAGTGAGAGTCTCATCTCCCTGAAAACTCTAACACACAAGTGCACAACAAATCTGTATTAAAATCTAATCAAGTACCCAATGCTAACTGGAGACAACTAGATGTAAAACGAGAGTCACTGTTTGACATAGCTGAAACTAGTATCAAAAGAGGTGTGACAACCCCTTCTATATATAATTATGAAACTTAAGATGTTGAAAATCAACAATACTTTAACACGCTCAAGCTGAGAACTATGAAAACTGTTGTGAGCTTAAGAAAGTCTTATCCACTAAAAACATATATCTGAGCTTACCATTCTGTCATAGAGGAATCTTTATATCTGTAGTGCAGAAACCGGTCATGCTATATAATGCGTCATTTGAAGATACATACCAGAATAAATCTGCTCAACTAAATACTGCTTCTACTCTAGAAGTGCCGAATGTGATGTTTCTCTTAGGGTCTACATGTCTGAGAATAACTTTGTTTAATTAAGTCTCACATTCATGAGAAACTCATCATGAGGCTCTATACTGTCATGGGCTATAAAACTTGCTTGAGTCAATCCTCATATTATCCTTTAACCTTAAAATAATATCATATCATTACTTAGACCCTATTGTGGATGAGTCTAAAATGCCCTCCGAAAATGAGGTTTTGAAGTTTCTGGATGTTAAAGCATCAGTCAATTGATAACACATTTCCATAACCGTGTAATAACCGTAATTGATCCTTGAAGTTAGTTTTTACGATATAACCTTCTTGATTCATAAGTCATAGCTTGAATTACTCGTACTCCCTAAAGCTGGTTAATTCATTGCCCATGCAAGCGAAAACTACTATCTTGTACTGCTCCAAACCCACCTATAGCAACTTCTTGTTATCAACTCAACTTTATTACCAATCTATACCTTATGCCAATAGTGATATTGGAAGATCCAACTTACTTACTTTTGTACATATACCACTTTTGTCTCGAGCTGGATTAATTTCCTTTTTCAATCAAATTGATGGTCTTGCTTTTCCAATTTCATATATTTAACATATCATAATACATTTTATAATTCATGAAATCATTTCCACATCATGCATTAAAACCATACATTATAACATTTATAACATATTAAATTGCATGATCATGCTTAACTTATGGTGAGATTTATCTAAATGACATGCATAATACATTTAAATAGCAAATGAACCGGTAATTTTGGTCCTTAGGACAAATAGCCAGAACTGGACTAGACCAACTCGAACCAACCCAAATCGCTTCGAACCGGCCCCAAAACCACGAATCGAGCTAACCCATTGCTAAACTGGATCAAACCACCTTGAACCGAATGAACCGGACCAAACCACCCTGGACTGCCGTTGAACCGCACACAACGCAACTCTAGCATTATATTATCACAACGTTGCAGTGTTGCGACTCCAGGTTGCATTTCTAGGTAAAAACTATGACTGTTCTTCACTTTGACAAAAAATGGTCTCAATCTTCATTGAACACAACCCTAATTCTAGACACGGACTTACAGAATACAACATATTTCATGATAAATGCCCAAAAACATTAAATTTTTTTTTATCAAATCAAAACATGAAATCTATGACCATAAAAATTACCTAAAAACATTTGTAAAATTAACATTCATAATGCAATTTAATCTCACCAAAAACACAAATTAATATAACAAGATGACTCTGATATCAATTGTAAGAATGAAAGCCCTAATTGCAGCGAAAATCACAGAACCAACTTACTTTTAATTAATTAAGCGTGGGAGTTATTTGATGTATTAATTTAATTAATTAAGTTAAATTAATTAAATTGATCATTAATTAAATCTAATTTAATTAATGCTTTCATTTAAATCATATGAAATGAAACATCCTCATATAACCTATAAATTAAATTAAATTAAATTAAATTATTACTTAATTCTCTAATTAAATAATTACCAAATTAAATATCATTTAGTCCACATTTGAATCATATTCAATTGACTGTATTTCTCTCATGACCTGTAGTTTTAATGTGCATCAAATACACATTAATGTTAACCTATAGTTTTAACATAAATCCAATTCAACTAAATTTAATACTTGAACTCCTTGAAATATTTAATTCTCCCATAAATTAATTTTAAATCATATCCAAAAATTAACTTTATAGTATAAAGTTTAAATAAAATATAAATTTTATATTATAATGTATCATTATACATTATATTATTTCCCGAAATGAATATGAACATTTCAAATTCAATTGAAGGCATAATTATCTCAATTCGCTTTATGAGCTAGGAAAGAGACCTCATGGATCTACAGATCAGAAGCTCCAACGATATGAGATTAATTAACTAAACTCATTAACCAAATTAATCAATATTCGTTAATTGCGGGTACACTTCACTAAAGACTCACAGTTGCACTCTTCTCACTGCAGATATATTCCTGTGTCCACAGATTTACACCAATAACAGCAAGTTAGTGCATCACAGGTGTTTCTGTCACACTAGTTATGTTAAATTACTGTTTTACGCCTGGGTTAAATTATTGTTTTACCCCTCTAATGAGCAACCTGTTTATGGTCCAACCATTAAATAGAAACCCCTCTTGTGCCAATGAGAGGGTAGGGCCCTTTGTTAAAATCGTGGAGACACCACTTAACAGAACAATTATCTACTTACCCCAAAGTCCAAGTTGTGAAATCCATCTTGTATTATTATGTTGCCAGCTCTCCACTCAATTTTGTCCCCAAATTGATAGGCTTATTGAGTTAGTAGGCTGGCCGCTCTCACTCATACAAATCAAAGGAAAATCCTTCGTGAACAGGAGTTCATAATACACTCAAGATTAAGACCAAGTTGCCTAGGTCATCCTATTTGAAATAGAAACCTAAGTAGTCAACGGTGTTACATCTAGGCATCACTATTTCATAGTCTGGTCTTATGTAAACTCATTGCATAGGATACCCCCGCTCGCATGTCACCTACACGAACGCGTTGGATCATTACATTTGTATCAAATACAAAGTGAGTTGTATTCATAGTGTCACCAGGATAAGGTACCCAACCTTATCTCTATATTATAGACCATTTAGGTTGTATCTTGAATATTGATCCCTGTATATTTTCACATACAGTTCAAGACTCATAAGATAGCCTAAAATGTTAGTTGATTGGATTTAGGGTTATTAAGATAAAATAGAATACAATACAATCAATAACACTTATTGAAATTGTAGGAATTCTAAATAGAGAACCAGTGAGTGGAAGTGAATCATTCCAAATTTTATTGAGAAAGAACACAAACAATTACAGTCTAAAAGAATAGATTATGCATAAACAATAAATTACAAGCATGCTTCTTTAATTGACCAAGGGATAAAGTATGCAAACCTTTGAAGAACTCTTTCTTCAAGTATTCCTCGATCGTTTAGAAACACGTTCAATAGCACGAACTCGAACGCAACGATTAGAACAACCAAGAGCACGAACTGAAGAATCCTCGATCCCTATCGAATGCAACTCGATCCCCTACCCTTGAACAGAACAAGAACACCACCACAAGAGTTACCTTTGTATTCTCAGTGTGAAAATCTAGGAGTTGTGGGCTCTGTATGACTTTGGATAGAGGAATGAAAGAGGTAAATGATCGAGTAGACGATCGAGTATGAGACAGAGGAAGGAAGTTTATCGCATAGACTGGATACTTGATCGTGTAGAAGAAGAAGCCTATCATATAGACTTGATACTCGATCGTGTAGCAACGAGTAAATATCGTATAGTAAACTCGATACTTGATCGTGTATGCTCTCTATGCTATTGTTTAGTAAAACACTTTTACTCGATAGTCTTTCTGTGAGAGCAATCCGAATGAAAATCACACAGATTCGGAGAACTATTTTTCTTTTATCTCATAGTTATCACAAACTGCCAATAACCCCCTACTGAAGTCGATAATTGTGAAAAAGAATAATTAATATATTATAAATAAATATAATAATCAACTTATCATATTATATTTATAACTTATAGTTTTAATATTTCATAATATGAAACATATAAACCATAGTTCTTTTTCTATTTTATGGTATTTAATATAAGTCATATTTATATTAATTCCTCCAATTAATAATGTATCAAATACAATATATCAATTATATCACATATAATTGAATCAATTTATTATTTCATATATAATCAAATTTTCTCTTGTTAATTTGAACACTTCAAACTAACTCAAAATATGATTCTCAACTTGAACCCATTGGGCTACCAAGGGGACCTTATGAACCTATAGCTTGAGTTTCTAACGGTACATGAATAACTGACTAAACTCTTTGATCACGAGATCTACCATCTATTAATTGTTGGTCACTCCACTAAAGACCGACAGTTGCACTCTTTGCACTACAGATATATTTCTGTGTCCATTGGATATAACCAATCAACAGTGCGACGATCTTTCACAAATCGCTCATAAGTACACCTAGGCCAATTTACCGTTTTGTCCCTATAGTTACATCTAACTCCTTAAGTACCATTGATTCCTTCTAATAAACAATAAGTCATAGTCCTACTATGACTGAGTCCTTTCTTCCTAAGAGAGAGTGTGGTCACTATGTTCAAGACCTGAAATCAACCCTTAAGGGAGCAATTTATCTACTTACCCTTGCTTCAGGGAATGAGTGAATTTTGTCTTGGGTAGCTGAGTTCCCAGCTTCCCAATTAGAAAAATCCCCAAAATGGTAGGCTTGTTGAGTTGGCAATCTGGCTACTCTCACCCATACAAATCAAAGGACCACCCTCATGAGTAGAAGTTCCCAACTCACTCAAGACTAAGGACATGTCACCTATCGTCATCCTAGTGAAATGTAAGTCTGAATTATGAACAGCATTATATAAAGAGACTAATCATTTCGTAGTCTGGTCTTATACAAACTCTTTGTAATAGGATACCTCCACTCGCATGTCTTCACATGAATGGTCAGGATCAGACCATTTGTAGCACTTTACAACACTTGTAATATCTATAAAGCGGACTGTATCAGTAGTGTCACAAGGATAAGGTATCCCTCCTTTATCCTTATACTACAGACCATTTAGGTTATTACTTAAGGCATGATTCAGTTGTATGTATCCAAATACATGCTTAAGTTACATAAAATAACCTCAAATCTTAGTTTATTGGATTGAGTAAATGCTTATAAAATAACACTTATTTTATTAATAATAATATGTTTACAGAGTGTTTACAAACTACGAGACTACTAGGAGAATTAGGACACCAATCCCAACAATCTTCCACTTGTCCTAAAATCTCAGGAGACTAATGTACAATATAAAATAGTACAAAATACAATAAATTAGGTCATACTTTATACCCTAGTAATATCTCCCACTTGCCCTAGACAAGGTGTTGCATATCCCATAGTCCAAGACTCTCCAGATGACCCTCGAACACTTTAGCTGTAAGATCCTTTGTAAACGGACCAACAACTTTGTTCTCCGATGCGATCTTCGTGACAATCACATCACTGCGATAAACAATCTCCCGGATCAAATGATATTTTCGTTCTATATGCTTGACTCTTCGGTGACTCGGAGGTTCCTTAGAATTTTCCACAGCCTCACTGTTATCACAATAAAGTGTGATCGACAAAGACATATTTGAAACAACTTTCAAATCAGTAAAGAACTTCCTAAGCCAAACAACCTCTTTAGCAGCTTCACAAGCAGCTACGTATTCGGCTTCCATAATGGAGTCCATGATGGATCCTTGCTTGATGCTTCGCCAAACTATAGCCTCTCCATTCAGAGTGAACACTGACACTGATGTCGATTTCCGATAATCTCTATCAACCTGAAAGCCATAGCCTGTGTGTCCTATAAGGATCAAATCCTTATCTTCATACACAAGCATATAGACCTTCGTTCTCCGAAGATATTTGAGGATCGTTTTGACCTTCGTCCAGTGATTTAATCCTGGATTTGACTGATATCAACTGACAATCCCTATTGCATAGCAAATGTCAGGTCTAGTACATAACATTGCATACATAAGGCTACCAACAGTCAATGCATAAGGAATCCGTCTCATTTCCTCAACCTCTTGAGGTGTCTTAGGACACTGTTCCTTAGACAATACAATTCCATGCCTGAAAGGTAATAAACCCCTCTTGGAATTCTGCATCGAGTACTTAATCAACATCTTGTCAATGTACGATGCCTGAGACAAGGCCAGCTTTTCGTTCTTACGATCCCTAGGACAAATTACGTCTCTCCCAAATCTTTCATTTGGAACTGGGCAACTAGCCATTTCTTAATTGAAAACCTACATCATTTCCAATGAGTAGGATATCTTCTACATACAGAACAAGGAAAGCTACTGAGTTGTTGATGATTTTCTTATAAACACAAGGCTCATCAACATTCTGATCAAAGCCATAAGATTTGATAACACTATCAAATCTAATTTTTTAAGATCTAGATGCTTGTTTCAGTTCGTAAATGGACCTATTAAGCTTGCAAATATTTTGCTCTTGATCTAGAACAATGAACCCTTCTAGTTGGGCCATATAGATGGTCTCCTCAAGATTGCCACTTAAAAAGGCAGTCTTGACATCTATTTGTCATATCTCATAATCATAAAATGTGGTTATGGACAGGAGAATCCTGATAGACTTCAACATGACAACAGGTGAGAAGGTTTCTTCAAAGTCCACTCCCTCGACCTGGTATAACCCTTTGCCACAAGTCTAGCTTTAAAAATCCGCACCTTTCCATCTACACCTCTATTCCTCTTGTAGTTCCATTTGCAACTTATAGGTTTTACCCCATCAGGTTGATCCACAAGCTTTCAAACAAAATTGAAGTACACGGACTCCATTTCCTTATTCATGGATTTAATCCATTCATCTTTGTCAACATCCTCCATTGCTTGCTTATAAGACAACGGATCCCCAACCCCATCATCATATATGATGTTTTGGGCTTTTGGTAAACCCATGTAGCGTTCAGGTAGGTTCACAACCCTCCCATTATGTCGAGACAGTCTCAACTCTTCAGATGGTTGACTAGATGAACTGACATCAACAACTTATTGAACTGACATCAAGTCTCAGTAGTCTCATTAGAAATATCATTTAAAAAAAGCTTACTTTGTGGCTTATGATGCCTTATGTGGTCTTCTTCTAAGAAGATAGCATTTGTTGATACGAACATCTTGTTCTCACTTGGATCGTAGAAGTATCCACCCCTTATTTCTTTGGGGTAAACTACAAATAGGCAAACTTTCGAACGAGGTTCCAACTTTTTAGGGTTAGCCACTAGCACGTGGGCTGGACATCCCGAAATCCTGAAGTGGTGTAAACTACCTTTATGGCCTCTCCATAACTCAAAAAGTGTTTCAGAAACACTCTTTGAGGGAACATTGTTCAAAACATAAACTGCAGTCTCTACTGCGTATCTCATAAACGAGTTTGGAAGATGAGCATAACTCATCATAGACTGAACCATGTTTAACAAGGTTCTGTTACTCCTTTCTGATACACCATTTTGTTGAGGTGTACCTGGGACTGAGAGTTGGGATGTGATTTCCATGTTCTATCATATAGTTTTGGAATTCTAAGTCCATATACTCTCCACCACGATCAGATCGTAGTGTTTTATCTTTTTACTTAACATGGTTTCAACTTCAGTCTTATACTCCTTGAACTTTTTGAGAGTTTCAGACTTATGTTGGATTAGGTATAGATACCCATATCTTGAATAATTATCTATGAAAGAGATGAAATATTCATACCCACCTCGAGCTCTTACGCTCATCGGATCACAGAGGTCTGAATGTATAAGCTCCAAGGTTTCCTTGGCTCTATAACCTTTTCTAGTAAAAGGTCATTTGGTCATTTTGCTTTCAAGGCAAGATTCAAAAATAGGCAAAGAGTTTTCTTCTAAACCATTTAAAAGTCCACATTTCACTAACTTTTCAATCTTATTGAGATTGATGTGACCTAATCTTAGATGCCAAAGATGAGCGTTTTTCTTAGGAGAACCCCTTGGTCTTTTTGCAGTTGTTGCTGTTTTGAACATTTCAGTATTAAGCAAGGCTTTTATGACTAACGACCTTACTACATACAAGTTATTTTCCATTGAACCAAAACCAATGTCCATACCATTCTTAAAAATTAACACTTTATTCTCAGAAAAAAGATGGAATAACTTTGTTCAATCAGACAAGAAACTGAAATTAAATTCCTCTTGATATGAGGAACTACATAAACATTATCCAGTAACAGACACTGTTTCTTGTCCAAAAATAACTTAAGCCTGCCTACAGCAACAGCTGAAACGACCTCACCAGTACCGACTCTAAGAATCAATCTCCAGCTTCCAACTATTTCCAGGAACTAAATCCTTGATAGGAAGAACATATGTGGTTTTTCCTATCATAACCTATGATTAATATATGATATTAATTCATAAGTTATGAATATGATGTGATCATATTCATTGTCTATTAATTAGACGGTTAAGAGTAAGTTGAAAGATCACTTTGAGACACTTAAATAGCTCATGGTGTGTTAAGCATGGGATGTGCGGACATTATGTTGAAGAGTGTCATCGCTTAGAAAATCTGTGCCTATACGATAGTGCCTAAACGATTGCTTAACGATTACACCCACGCGCGCTATTTACTAAACAATCGTTTACCTTTTCCTAAGCGATCGTTTAGTGCCTGATATTTACTAAATGATCATATAGAAGATTGCTTCGTTTTTCCTACATGATCGTTTAGACGATCGCTTACTTTTTTCCTACATGACCGTATGCTTCACCTAAACGATCAAGCATTTTATCTATACGATAGACGAGCCTATCTCCCACTTGCTTGATCATTGTATAGGATCTCCCTTCCTCCTTCCCTCTACCAAATCCGAACAAAGCCCACTCTTTGGATTGTCACTCCAAGAATACTGAGGGCTCTGAGTGGTGGTGTCATCCCCGTTTCCTTCTGTTCATGACAAGATTGTTTGAGGTAGACGATTGGGTTTTGCTGAGCAATAGCTTACTGTCTCAGCAAAAGCGAGATTTGCTGTAAAGAATAATTCTTCAACTGGTATGATCTCTCGATCTCTTATTTAGTATGTTTGAATGTATATGTGGAAATTCTATCACAATAAATTATAAAGATTCGCTTCCACTCGTAGGTACTCTTGAATAAGAGTTCATTCAATTGGTATCAGAGCCAGGTTTATGATATTTCAATTCATTACTGTAAAAGAATTGCATTTACATTCTTGATGGGTGCAGCATGTCTACTCTCTGTTTTAATTGTTAATTCATTTTTGAATGTGTGGATTAATGGAGTTTTTTGGGATGTAACCTCGGTTTGTTGAATTCTCAAGTTAGTTGTAAGGTCCCTGCATTTTTTGGCATAACTAATTGCTATCGAGTCTATAAATTCAAAGTTAGTTTGGGTCTTGAGTTGTTCAAGATGAAGTTCGAAGCAAGGGTTACTATTCTTCGAAGAAAAAGACGATCAAGCATTGGTCGTGTCGTGTAGATAAGGTAGACGATCGCTGAGTATCGGATGCTCAGTTGTCATTTAAAACACGCGCGCATTAGACGATTGTATAGCTCAGCAAGCCTCATCGCTTTTTTACTGACTATACAATCGCGGAGTAATAACGTGGTAAATCATTTACCTTTCGCATGCTAAGCGATCGTCTAGATGATCAGGCTTCGTGGCCTCATTATTGTCTATTCAATCGTTTCTGTCTCTTATACACATCTAGATGTGTATAAGAGACAGATCATCTAGTGTGCACTACACGATCGTTTACCTGGAAGCGTTTACTAAACGATGGAAGCTTCGCCCGACGGTTCAAGGCCAGGTTCGCTTGTGAACCGGTTTGCTCGGCAAAATAATGTAATAGATAGTTTTCTCATTCCGATTTTGCATTGGTTCATCCCGGTCCATTAATCCATGGTTTTATACATGTGATGTATGTTTTTTTTATGTCATATGGTATGCACATGTAGATAAATCCCACCTTAGGTTCTGCATTCGCCATGCATATTCTCTTTATTATAAGTGTTATGATTTAGTGAAGCATGATTTGATTTACGTAAGTGCATGCTCATGCATCATATAATATAAGGGTTATATTTATATATGCATTATTTATTTAGCATAATATTTATAAGCGTTATAAATACTTCGTTATGTGGCATGTGTGTTTTAGTTGTTTATTTTATAAATAGTTATAAAATGAAATTATAACTAAAATAATTAGTAAAAGGTTAAAATGTAGCAAATCTATCTATAAGGGACCTTTTGTTTAAGGTGGGTTTTGTCTAGGCTGGGGTATTTAAGGTGACGACAACTGAACACCCCTACTTAGGAACCTACCTAGAAAGGTGAATTAGATAGATTTGATATATGCTTGCAAGTTAAGGACAGACCATCAAAGAGTTTAATGTGACTACTTGGACTTGTTTTATTTCAAAGACAAAAGTTGTTTTTGAGCAAACTTAATAAATGACTTAGATTATAATCAGTAGCCTGATTGTCTAGGTTAATGTCCCTAGGTAGAACATTCAGTGGTTGGTACTTGGGGCATTTGATGCTTCATTTATACCTCTCGCATTTCTCCCTCATGGTCTACACTGTGAGATCTATCCTCGGCCTCGTGACACCCTAGGAGTGTTCCCGTAAAGGATGGTGTTTAGGTAGATCAATTTCATGGTGGATAGAGAGAATGTTCATAGTAAGTGGGAGCGAGAAGTGCGACAGCATATCCCACGGTCTCTCTCATTGGATTAAAGGATGGCTGTTTTTACGCATTGCCTCGAGGCACCCTGGGTGTGTCCCTTTAAAGGATGGTTGTTTTTGCGCGTTTCTTTATTTGATCTCCTATAAGAGGATAAGGTTACTTAGTCTCTTGTCCTAATATGCTTTTTCCCTACGGTGAACGCATTAGGGTGGGACTCTGGGGGCAAAAATGAGAGGTTACACTTATGCGGAATTGTTAAGGTTTAACAGTTTTAGACCAAACAAATGGTGGCTATTAGGTTCAGTTCCAAAAGTTGGTTCTGCCTAATAGTTGAGAATGTCGCATCTCAGTGAAGGGACATCTGATCACCCCACCGGTGACGTTTGTTCTGCCTCATTGGGCCATCATTGGAAATAGAAGTATTATCACTTAGGTTACTTGGAATCTGTTTTGCTAAAACTAATTGGTTAAAAATGTGGTTTTTGCAAAGTCTTGTAAAAGTTTATTCGTTTTTCAGCAACGGTTTTAAATGGCTACAGCCACTATCAGTTTACTTAGCACCGAAAAACTGAATGGTAAAACTATTCGAGCTGGAAACATATGCTCATGAAGATACTCATCATCGAGGATCTGAAGTTTGTCCTTATGGAGGACTGTCCTTCTATTCCGCCTTAGGACGCTATCAAAATGTTAGGGCGGCGTACGAGCGTTGAACACGGGAAAATGAGAACGTTTGAGCCTATATCTTGGCTATTCTTAGTGATGCGTTGGCAAAGAACCACGAGTCCATGGTCTTATGTGAGATCATGGAGTCCCTGTGGGGAATGTTCAAACAGCCGTCTGGACAGCTCAAGCACGAGGTTTTGAAGGAAAGGAAGACAACCAAGGCTAAGACCAAGGCAGACAAAGGTAAATGTGATTTGCTTGTGTTAGAAACTTGTTTAGTGGAGAATGATGATTCTGCCTGGATAATTGATTCGGGTGTCATTAATCATGTTTGTTCTTCTTTTCAGGGGATTAGATCCTGGTGACAGCTGAAGACTGTGAGATAACGTTGCGAGTAGGTACCGGGTACGTCATCTCAGCTGTGGTAGTGGGAGGCATCCAATTAACTTTATAGAATTGGTTTCTTGTATTAAAAGATGTCTTTGTAATTCCAGAACTAAAAAGGAACCTTATTTCTATAAAGTGGCTGTTATAATGCAATTACACTCTTTCTTTTAAATTGAATAAAGTGTTTATTCATAAGGATGGTGTTAAAATTTATATAGCTAAACTAGAAAATAACTTGTATGTGTTAAGACCGCTAGCCTTAAGTTCCCTCCATAACATAGAGATGTTTAAATCTGCCGTAACTCAATTTAAACGCCAACGAGTTTCTCTAAAAGAAAATGCTCAATTTTGGCACCTTCGATTAGGGCACATCAATCTCAATAGGATTGAGAGATTGGTGAAGAATGGCCTTCTAAGCGAGTTAGAAGAAAATTTTTTTCCAGTGTGAGAATCTTGCCTTGAGAGTAAGATGAATAAAAGACCTTTTAATGAAAAGGTTATCAAGCCTAAGAGCCTCTAGAATTAGTACATTATGACCTTTGCAGTCCTATGAAAGTGTGAGCTTGAGAAGGCTACGAGTACTTTATCAGTTTTACTGATGATTACTCGAGATATGGATATGTCTATCTGATGCAACGAAAGTCTGAAGCTTTTGAAAAGTTCAAATTATTTAAGGCTGAAGTTAAGAATGCTTTGGATAGACGAAGTAAAACACTTCAATCAAATCAAGGTGGAGAGTTTTTGGATTCTGAGTTCTAGGAGTATTTATTAGAACATGGAATCGTTCCCCAATTCTTGGCACCGGGTACACCTCAGCAAAATGGTGTAGTGGAGAGGAGAAACAGAACCTTGTTAGACATGGTTCGTTCGATGATGAGTTACGCTTCCTTACTGGACTCGTTTTGGGGTTGCGCTGTGGAGGTTACGGTATACATTCTCAACTATTTTCCTTCTAAGAGTGTTGCAACAACACCTCTAGAGTTGTGGAACAGGCGTAAAGCTAGTTTACGTCACTTCCGCATATGGGATTTCCCAGCACATGTGTGTGAGGAAAATCCCAAGAAGTTGGAATCATGATCGAGGTTGTGCCTCTTTATAGGCTACCCTAAAGGTACACGAGGTGGTTACTTTTATGATCCATCCGAAAACAAGGTGTTAAGTTAGCACAGTCCACGTAGTAAAGTTGTGTTAAGTGATCTTTCCAAAGAAACTACTGAAACTTCAAGAAGAGTTGTTAAAGGACCTGCTTCATTAACTAGAGTTGTTGATGATAATTCATCTGGTAGGTCAGTTCCACTTCAAGAGTTGAGAAAACCTCAACGTAGTGGGAGGGTTACAAACCCGCTTGATCGTTATCTGGGTTTCACGAAAATCCTAGCTATGGTGGCAGATGGTGACGTTGAGGATCCATTGTCATATCAAAAGGCAATGGAGGATGTTGACCGGGATGAATGGGTTAAAGCCATGCATCTCAAGATGGAGTCAATGTACTTAAACTCGGTATGGGATCTTATAGATCAGCCTGATGAGGTAAGACCTATAGGTTGTAAATGGATCTACAAGTACAAAACGGGGTATTGATGGGAAGGTGCAAACCTTCAAGGCTCGACTTGTGGCAAAGGGTTATACCCAAGTGGAGGGAGTCGACTTTGAAGAACCTTTCTCACCTGTTGCCATGTTAAAGTCGATCAGTATCCTCCTGTCCATTGTCGCTTATTATAATTATGAGATCTGGCAAATGGACGTCAAGACAGCTTTTCTGAATGGCAATCTTGAGGAGACCATTTACATGGTGCAACCTAAAGTATTCATTGCCCAAGGTCAAGAGCAAAAATTTTGCAAACTGAATCGGACCATTTATGGGCTGAAGCAGGCATCTCGATCTTGGAATATTCGGTTTGATGATGTGACCAAAGCGTATGGCTTTGACCAAAACGTTGATGAGCCTTGTGTTTACAAGAAGATAGTCAGTAGTTGAGTGGCTTTCTTAATGTTGTATGTAGACGATATACTACTCATTGGGAATGATGGAGGTCTATTGACTACAGTTAAGAATTGGCTAGTGACCCAATTCCAAATGAAAGATTTGGGAGAGGCTCAGTTTGTTATGGGTATATAGATCTTTCAGGATTGTAAGAACAAAGTGCTAGTGCTGTCATAGGCATCGTATATTAACAAAATCTTGCTCAAGTACTCGATGCAGAACTTCAAAAGGGGCCTACTACCATTCAGGCATGGAGTCACTTTGTCTAAGGACATGTGTCTTAAGACGCCTCAAGAGGTTGAGGACATGAGACGAGTCCCATATGCATCTGTTCGTTGGTAGTTTAATGTATGCGATGCTCTGCACTAGGTAAGACATTTGCTATACTTGGAATAGTCAGTAGGTATCAGTCTAACCCAGGCCAAGTCACTAAAACCACAGTTAAAAAATATCCTCAAGTATCTTTAGAGAACGAGGGACTACATGCTTGTGTATGGGTCTAGGGATTTGATCTTACTGGATACACGGATTCTGACTTTTAGACTAATAAGAACTATCGGAAGTCCACTTCAGGGTCAATATTTACTCTTAACGGAGGAGCTGTAGTTGGCGGGAGCACTAAGCAGAGTGCATCACCGACTCCATGATGGAGGCCGAGTACATAGCGGCTTGTGAAGCTACTAAAGAGGCCATTGGGCTCAGAGAAGTTCTTGATAAAGCTGAAAGTTATTCCAGATATTCTAGGTCCATCACCCTCTATTGTGACAATAGTGGTGTTGTGGGAACTCCAAGGAGCCCAGGAGCCACAGGCACGACAAACATATATAGCGGAAGTATCATCTAATCCACGAGATAGTTCATCGAGGAGAGTGATTGTCACGAAGATCGCTCGGAGCAAAACGTTGCTTATCAGTTTACGAAGGCTCGGACTACACTATTTGAGGGTCATCTTCAAAGCATGGGTCTACGGGACCGTTCGTGGTTGGATTAGGGCAAGTGGGAGATTTTATTGCACTGGGTTTTTATGCCCTAGTTTATTGTTTTGTACATGTTGTTTTGTACTCTCCACTTCGCTTTAGGACAAGTGGGAGATTGTTGGGATTTGTGCCCTAAAGTCTCGTGTCTTGTAGTTTGTAAATAATTTTGTAAGAACGCTTGTGATGCATAATATATATGATATTTACTTCACTTCTTGACTTTGCACATTTAGATGTTTTTTATTTTACCACAAACCAATAGACTTAATATCCCTGGTTGTCTTTATGTAACTTAAGCATGTATGTAGTGGTATACAAGTGAATCATGTCTTAAATGACAACCAAAATGGTCTGTAGTATATGGATATAGGAAGGAAACCTTATCCTGGTAACACTACAAACGCGGCCCACTTTGTGGAATTGTTACAAGTGTTGTGACTTGTCACAGATGGTTTGATCCTAATCATTCTTGTAGAAGACATGCGAGCGGGGGCGTCCTATACAAAGAGTTTGTATAAGACCTGACCATGAAGTGTTAATGTCTTGACATATAAATCTGTTCATGACTGAGACTTTGCTTCACTAAGATAGATAACATAACCTCAATCCTGAGTGAGTTGGGAACTCCTACCATTCAAGGCGGTCCTTTGATTTGTATGGGTGTGAGTGGCAAGAGCGCCGACTCAAACCTACCACTTTAGAGATTCGTTTGATTTGGGAGCTGGGAACTCAACTTCACAAGATGGAGTTCATTCCTTCCCCGAAACAAGAGTAAGTAGATAGAATGCTCTCTTAAGGGCTGATCCCGAGGCTTGAGGGATGTGGAGCCACACACCTTTTCATGGCCCGAGAGGTGTTCACACATAGTAGGACTATGTTGTATTGTTCATTAGAAGGATCAGTGGTACTTAAGGAGTAAGAGGAAACTATAGGGGAAAAACGGTAAATTGGCCTACTGTAGGAAAAACTAAGCGATCGTCTAGATCATTTAGTAAATATCAGGCACTAAATGATCACTTAGAAAAATGTAAATGATCGTTTAGTAAATAGCGCGCGGGGGTGTAATCGTTAAACAATCGCTCAGCACTATCGTATAGGTAAGCGATCGTTTAGACACTATCGTATAGGCACAAAATTTCTAAGCGATGACACTCTTCAACACAATGTCCACGCATCCCATGCTTAACACACCATGAGCTATTTAAGCGTCTCAAAGTGATCTTTCAATTTACTCATCCGTTATGAAAACATAAGAGACATCGTCCTATTACCCCTTTAACCGTCCAATTAATAAACAACGAATATGATCACATCACATTCATAACTTATGAATTAATATCATATATTAATCAAAGTATTTTTCCTCCGCTAGATATAAATCATATTTATATCCAATTTTCTCCAAATTAATGTATCTCATATATAAAGTTAATTATATCATATATAATCGAACTCCCTCTTGTCAATTTGAACATTTCAAATTGACCCAAAAACTGACTCTCAACTTGTATCCAAGCTACCAAGGGGACCTTATGGACCTATGGCTCGAAGCTCCAACGATACGTGAATAACTAACTAAACTCTTTAGTCACGATATTCACCATCCGTTAACTGCCAGGCATTCCACTAAAGACCGATAGTTGAACTCTTATTACCATAGATATATTTCTATGTCTATTGGATATAACAATTTATTAGTACGATGACCCTTCACAGATGCTCGTAATTACAACAGACCAATTTACTATTTTGCCCCTGTAGTGACATCTTACTCCTTAAGTACCATCGATCCCTCTAATGAACAATAAAACATAGTCCTACTATGTGTGAACACCTCTCGGGCCATGAGAAGATGTGTGGCATTACATCGTTCAAGCCCTGGGATCAACAATTAAGAGAGTAATCTATCTACTTACCCCTGCTTTAGGGAAGGAGTGAACTTCCTCTTGTTAAGCTGAGTTCCAAGCTCCTAAATCAGACGAATCCCCAAAGTGGTAGGTTTGCGTCGGCGCTCTGGCCACTCGCACCCATGCAAATCAAAGGACCGCCCTCAATGGCAGGAGTTCCTAACTCATTCAGGATCAAGGTCATGTTACCTATGATCATCCTAGTGAAGTGAAGTCTCAAATATGAATGGAGTTATATGACAAGACGTTAACACTTCAAGGTCAGGTTTTATACAAACTCTTTTTATAGGACGCTCCCGCTCGCATGTCCTCTACACGAATGATCAGGATCAGACCATCTGTAATAAGTCACAACAGTTGTAATACTTCCATAAAGCGGGTCGCGTCCATAGTATTACCAAGATAAGGTTTCCCTCCTATATCCATATACTACAGACCATTTTGGTTGTCACTTAAGATATGATCCACTTGTATGTTACTACATACATGCTTAAATTACATAAAGACAACCAGGGATGTTAAGTTTATTGGTTTGTGGTAAAATAAAAAATATCTAAATGTGCAAAGTCAAGAAGTGAAGTAAACATCATATATATTATACATAACAAGCGTTCTTACAAAGTGGTTTACAAATTATACGACACGAGACGTTAGGGCACAAACTCCAACAAGTAGCACCTGAATCAGGTAGAATCATCATTCTCTACCAAACACATCTCCAAGATGAACAAATCACATTTATCGTCTTTAGACTTCTTCCTTTTCTGGAGAGTAATGGGATCAGTATCAGAACCTATATAAACTCCAAGTTCCATTTCTGAGAACAATTCTTGTTGATGAACCTCGTCAGAGTCAGCAACAATTGCTTTCTTATTAGTCCCTTGACATTCAAGAAAGACTGAAGATTATCTTGGGAACTGACACCCGCTGGTTTTATTGTCATCAATCCATTTTTGCTCAAAAAGTGAGAATTTATGTTTAAAAAATTCTTGCAACGAGTTCATAATCTCACGTGCAATGACAATGTTCTCAACCTTTATGGCCAATGCATCAGGTATGCTAGCCAAAATGTGAAGTCGGGCCATCAAATTAGCCCTCATCCACATTTTATATTCATTATGAACATTTCACAGTGCATTAGAGTTTGGAACTTGAGGACACTCATCAAACATGACAAAATCGAGGTCGTTTACCACGAAATATGTTTTAATAGACTCTTTCCAACTATGTAACCGATCAAATTAGAATAGGCAACTAACAGAAAATCAAGCATTGACATGTTGCTGAAAAACAAACATATTGATCTACATTAGATTTTAACAAATGTTCTTTTAAAAAAATCCAATCAGGTTTAGCAAAATCTAAATGAACCCCATAATACATCTAGTTTTGCAATGACGCTTCAATGCTTTAGGACAAATACCATCAAAGAGTAGTCAATTTATCCCTCCTCTGAATTGAGGCACTCTCAACTAATCATTACACCAGAACAACTCTTGTTCTTATAACAACTAGCCATCATTGATTTGATCAAGAATTCATTAACTTGCTTAACAATTTTCCATAAGTGTGACACTTCATTTTAGATACTAGAGTTCCATCTCAAGCAACCAATCCGAAGGGAAAAAACTGATTGGAGCAAAAATTAAAGCGACCCTATCCATTTCTAGAGTTCACCTTGATATTGACCAACCGCACAAACCATCCGAAGGGGGACGCTCCCAGGGTTCCACAACGCCGTGCAAGAAGATCTCTCGATCCAAACTAATGAAAGAGACCGTAGGACATGTTGACACACATCCTTCTCCCACTTACTATAAATACTCTCTCCGTTCACCTTGATATTGACTCATGCAAACACCATCCGAAGGAGAACGCTTCCATGGCGCCACGAGGCCAAGCATGAATCTCATGGCGTGAACATTCAGGGAGAAACTTGAGTGAAATTGACATATCATATACATCTTTTCCTCCCACTGAGTATTTTAAGAACCTAGGGTTTAGTTTACTTAGAAAAACACGACTAATTATTTTAACTAAGTGACTGTTTAAGTTTGCCCAGAAATAACACTTACTTTGGAAAGTTAAACAACTTTTGATCATCATTCATTAAACACTTTTCGAACTTTAATCAACCGTTGCATACTTGTAGCAAATCTATCTAATTTACCTTTTCGGGTATGTTCCCAGGTAGGGATGTTCCGTTTCAGACAGCTTAAATACTCCAGCCTAGCCAGAATCTGCCTTAGACGAAAGGTCCCTTATAGATAGATTTATTACAAATTTAATCTTTTATTCAAATCAATTTAATCCTATTAAACTTATTTAAAAGATTAAACTTAGGTTTCTAATCTCATTAGAACCATGAACTTAGGTCTATCTCAATTAGATTTTAAAACCCTTTTAAAACATGATTTTACCTAAGTTTGCATACAACTCTTGGTTATTGATTTTAATTCTAATTTCATTATTTATAACTCTTATAAAAAAAAAATAATCAAAATTAACCACAATGCGAAGCAACATATCCACAAGGCATTTATAACTCTTATAAATAAGCCTAAGTGTCATGCTTCATCAATGTTCATTCATTACTACTTTATAGAACTCTTATATAACTAAGTAATGAACCAAGCATACATGCTCTCATACACCCTCATACTATAACACTTATAATATAAAGATGATGCATAAATATGCTTAATGCATGCATAAATATAACTCTTATATTATATGATGCATGAGCATAATGTAATGTAATTTAATCATGCAATCTACTATATTGTAACACTTATAATATAAAGATTATGCATGAATAAATGCATAACCTAAGGTGGGTTTTGAATCTATATGTCATACATTATGACATATAAACTAACATACATCTCATGTACATTAAGAAAAATTTGATGGACCGGGATAATATGCCTCAAAACCGAAAAAAATAGAGCTAACTATTCCATAGATCATTGAGTCAACAGCCTCAAATAGGTGAACCGGAACTTGAACTACCCGGACGAAGCCTCTTCCGATCATCGTGTAGCAACTCCTTTTGATCGTTGAGTAACGTTGAGCAAGTAACCACGATCGTGTAACATGGATCGAGTGCCTTTAACTATGCGATGAAGCATGAAGGCCACTCGATCGTGCAGTGCACCGGGTATAACGCATGCCTAAACGATCAAGTGGACGAAAACTATGTGATAAAGCATGATCGTTTAAACGATCGAGGAGCAAGCATTGAGTATCACATATCGAGTAATCGAGTAGCCAGTGACTATGCGATGAGCATGCTGGCTTACTCGATCATTTAGTGCGTGCATCTCATTGTCTACAGTACCCGATACTCTGCGATTGCTACCCGATCATCAATACGATACGATCAATTCTTGATCGCATACCCCATCGTTTAACCGATGCATTCAACAACGATCGCGTACTCCATCTTCTTTACGATGCAATCAACAGCGATTGCATACCACATCTTCTGCATGATGTGATCAATCCTAAATCGTCTCCTTCTTCAAAGAACCGCGACGCTTGCACAGATCTGCTTCTTCGAACGACTCAAAGCCTCAAACAAACTTTGAATATAGACTCGATAACGATTATTAATACCCAAAAACGCATGGGTCTTTACAAACAACCGCAAATGTAAAAAGATGTAAATCAAACCGAGGCTCCTATCCACGAAAACATCCATTAATCCACACATCCACAGCAAATTTAACCATTAAATAGTGTAGAAATGCACCCACCATGAATGTAAATGTCATTTCGTTGCAACATATGAAATCGGAGTATCAGAACCTGGCTCTGATACCAATTGAAGGATCTCCTACCGAAGAGTTCCATGAGCACGTTTGGATTGCTCCAATTTCACAGTGACCGAAATACACAATATACATTCAAACGCACAGTTATGCAAATGAACAGTCAATTAAAAGCATGCTTTGAACAAGAAATAAACGAGGGAGAAAGTTACCATACCAGTTGAAGACGTTCTTCAAACTTCGGAACTCAATGCAGCGAAAATCTCTACCCGATCAACCAACGCCCGAACAATCACACCACGAACGCCATGGGGACGACACCACCAGAAAAGAGCCCCAAGTATTCTCGGAGTGAGAACCCGAAGTGTGGTCTTTGGTAAATTTAGTAGAGGAAGGAGGAAGCACGGATCGTGTAGGCGATAAGCAAGTGGGAGGGAAGAAGACACTATCGTAAAGCATGATGCTTATCGTTTAGAAGAAACTACACGATCGGGTAGATTTTACTGAACGATCATTTAGGAAATGGTATACGATCGTTTAGAAAAATCGGCACACTATATGATCATTTAAAGAAGCTATCTAATCGTGTAGAAACTAGAGTGCGATCGTTTAGGCGCGAGGTGGACGATCATTTAGGCACAGAGCGACTATCATTTAGGCTCTCGATTTACTTTAGCGATCATTTACGATTTCACCAATGCGCACTTCTCTCTATTCTTTTTCGAATGAACGATTCAAAATGAAAACTATTTTCATTTTAATTCATCAGTTACAATAACCGACGTTGCCCCATTAACCCACGTCCAAATGTGATACATTGGCTTAATTACCATATAATTAACCAATTCATTAATAATAAATATAATCATATTATATTTTTATCCTATAGTTTGATATCACATATCTACTATAGTATTTTCTCCTCTACTTGATATAAATCATATTTATATCTAATTTCTTTCAAAATAATGTATCTCATTCATTTAGCCAATTATATCATATATAAATAACCAGTTCAATTATATCATATACAATTGAACTTCCTCTTGTCAATTTGAAAATTTCAAATTAACCCAAAAACTGATTCTCGACTTTATCCAAGCTACCCAGGGGACCTAATGGACCCCGTGGCTTGAAGCTCCAACGATCCGTGAATAGCTGACTAAACTCTTTAGCCACAAGATCCATCATCCGTTAACTGTTAATATTCCACTAAAGACCAACAACTGAACTCTTCTTACCACAGATATATTTATATGTCCATCGGATATAATGAATCATGAGTACGATGACCCTTCACAGATGCTCGTAAGTACAACTGGGCCAAATTACCATTTTTCCCTTGTAGTTACATCTCACTCCTTAAGTACCACTGATTCCTCTAATGAACAATAGAACATAGTCCAACTATGTGTGAACACCTCTCGGGCCAAGAGAAGGTGTGTGGGGCCACATCGTTCAAGCCCTAGAATCAAACCTTATCTACTTACCCTGCCTCGGGGAAGAAGTGAGATCCATCTTGTGTAGCTGAGTTCCCAGCTCCCAAATTAGACGAATCCCTAAAATATTAGGTTTGAATCGGCGACCTGGCCACTCGCACCCATACAAATCAAATGACCACCCTCAATGGCAGGAGTTCCCAACTCACTCAGGATTGAGGTCATGTTACCTATGGTCAATGGCAGGAGGTGGCCGCATAGAGCCGGCGCATCAAGGTGGGCGCATCTAGATGAAAGCTTAATAAATCACGATGGGACAGAAAGTTGATGACGATCGATTCCAAATTAAGTTGACAAGTCGTTAATGACTTACTGTAACAAGTACACTCAACTTTTCGATGACAAATATTCGGTGCATCAGACAGAGAATTAATGCCATCCCATTAGTTAATCATAAGAGAAAAGAAGCCTCTCACCCTGAAGCTCTATAAATACCGAAGGCCACCTTTAGTGAAGGAGTTCGCTCAGTTTACAGAATTTTCCCCATAGATAGAAGTAGCCTTGTTCATAGTTTTTCTTTTACTTAGAAGGTAGAAGCGAGTGAAGGGCGATTATGCCGAAAGATCGTCCTGGTGAACTCGGAAGAGTAACAGAGAGCGTCGAAATCAAAGAGAGGGCCAACTCTTGTAGAAGCAAGAACATCTTTTGGGCAGAATAGAGATAACAGTGTAAAAGCCTTGGGAAGCAAGGAATTGCTACCAGGCTCTCTACCCTTATTTTCCATTGTCATTTTGTACTCTGAACTTATTTATAAAAATGGAAATTGCATCTTAATATCTGTCCACTTTCTATACATTACGCATGAGTAGCTAAATCTATTGAATGGGTTAAGAAGCACTTAGCTGGCATAACCTGAGATCTTCATTCTATGCGATTATCTTGTATTATGTATGCGTCATTCATCCATTAGAGATACTCGGGAGGGTAGTCTAAGGATAGAATCTCGGCTTGGAAAAGTCAGATTAGAATCTAGGCTTGGGAGAGTCAGATTAGAAACGCATAATCAAGAGATAGAAGCTTAGGAATAAGTTTTGTTTGCTATTAATGCATCGCATGCACCCTAGAGATAGGATATGATTGTATGCGGTCACCTTGTCCTTATGTGCATCTTGCATCATCGCATAGGCAAGAAGTAGAGACTTAGGAATAAGCTCTATAGATATTATCGCATTCATTACATGCGTCCTAAAATTAGGAGTCATCGCATTTTACATTGGAAAATGAGTTGTGATCGCATGAGTGTAGCATGATCGCATAGCTTGAATGCATTCTCGAGAAACGCTAGCTAAAGATCTTATCAACCCATTCCTCTGCATACTCAGTGTATCTATCGTATAATTACTCTTTTCTCAATCTGTCGCATATTTTTATACCTTAAACAACAAACCAACCAAACCATTGATTTAATTGTTACCGCAAAGTGATCTAAAATTACCATCGCATATTGTTTTCCTTAGTCCCTGTGTTCGACCCTAGGCTTACCAGACAACTGAGTAGGATTTATACTTGGGTTTTATTGAGAAAACTTGCATGCTCAGCGCATATTCCATCACCGCATTCCACTCCACTATTTTATCGCATAAAAATAACAAGATGCATTAAGTTTTTGGCTTCGTTGTTGGGGACTTCGGTAATACAGTGTGCTAATAGTAATTTTCTAATTTTCTTTGCAACTTTCAATCTCTGGCGCATTACAACCCAGAGATTGAAAGAATGTTTCGACGAAGACTGAGAGATAGCCGCCAACAACAACAACAAGAGAAAGATAACATGGCGGAACAACCAGGAAATGGAGCACCAAATGAAAATAATGTCATGGTGAATCCCATGCTATTGGAGAACGACTGCAATAGGCCTATTCGGAACTATGCGTCGTCCAACCTCTACGATTTCTCCCCAGGAATCATGAGGCTCGCCATTGACGGATCAGATTCGAAATGAAGCCGGTGATGCTACAGATGATCCAAATTGCCGGACAGGTTGGTGGTAGGCGTGGCAAGGATCCGCACGCCCATCTCTAGAGTTTCATCGAGATCTACAACACTTTTGTGTTCCCTAACATCTCCACTGAGGAACTGTCTCTTATACACATCTAGATGTGTATAAGAGACAGGTAGGAGGCGTGGCGAGGATCCGCACGCCCATCTCTAGAGTTTCATCGAGATCTACAACACTTTTGTGTTCCCTAACATCTCCACTGAGGAGGTTCGACTAACTTTGTTTCCATTTTCATTGTGTGATCAGTCACGAAAATGGGCTTATGCTCTCAAGCCAGGGGAGATTACCTCATGAGAGCAATTAGTAGAGAATTTTATGAAGAAGTACTTCCCTCCGACGGAGAATACCAAAAGAAGGAAGTTAATAACCAATTTTGAACATGATATTAATGAATCGCTCAGCGACGCGTGGGCGAAGTTTAAGAGGCTGGTAAGAGATTGCCCGCATAATGGCTTACTAGACTGCTTACAGATGGAGATTTTTTTTATCACAGATTAAACCCTGCATCGCAGACTGTTACCAATGTGGCAGCAGCTGGAGGTCTGCTAGATAAAACTTATGATGAGGCCAAGAATATCCTTGATCGCATTTCTAAAAATCATGAAGACTGGAGAGAAAACGATCAAAGATTGAGAATCAACGACAGTGACACAAACAATGGTGCCATTGCGTCCCTTCAGAGTCAAATGACTGCGATGATGAACTTGATACAGGGAATCACAATGAATAGCCCAGCAACGCATAGTGGGAGAGTGAACATAATCAACTAGACGACCACAAGTTGTGCTACTTACGGTGAAAGACATCAAATGGAGGAATGCCGGTGAAACCCACAGCCAATCTATTTTATGAAGAATAATCCATTTTCAAACACGTACAACCCTAGGTGTAGAAACCACCCCAACTTCGCATGGAAAAATTAACAGCAAAATTTTCAATCAGTGGCACAAAAAGAAAGGCCACCCGGATTTTTCCCGCAAACCAATGGTCAAGCGAATAATCAAGCCAGCAGTTCGCAGGCGCCGCAATATTCCTCTTAAGAGAGTTTGTTGAAGCAATACATTGAAAAGAACGAAATTGATCTTCAAAACCAAGCGACGTCTATCCGCAACCTGAAAATTCCGATAGGCCAGATTGCAGGCGAACTCAAGAACAGACCGCAAGGGGCCCTGCCGAGTTCAAGAGAACTTCCACGCAACCCAGGTAGTACGGGTAAAGAGCAATGTCAAGTTGTGACGTTGCGGAGTGGAAAGATTGTGGCAGGGGAGAAGAAGGAGCCTAGCCGGAATGTTCCAATTATGCTGGAACCAAAGATTGCGCTAACTCGAGGAGAAACAGAAGAAAAAAAAGCAATGGAACCAGAGATTGCGTCCACCTCGGAGCCGAAAGTCCAAGGGACCGTGAGAATATAGCTACCATCATTCCCTCAAAGACTCAAAAAAAAAGAAAAATGATGAGGTACAGTATCAACGCTTCATGAATATGTTAAAACAATTGCATATTAATATTCCGTTCACTGAAGCAATTGAGAAGATGCCCGCATATACGAAGTTTCTAAAGGATATGATAACAAATAAGAGAGGCACTGGAAAGTTCGCAATGGTGGCTTTGATGCAGAGTTCAAAATCTATAATCCCATCGAAAATGCGCGACCCTGGGAGTTTCACTATACCTTGCTCTATTGGAGGATTATACATCGGTCAAGCTCTATG
>NC_052352.1:2562861-2669434 GCF_009727055.1 Benincasa hispida | reverse complement strand
ACGGGTAATATTTCATGGAAGCATGCGATGCCCATGAACATCATTTTAGAATTGGAATTGTTCGACGTCTGGGGTATTGACTTCATGGGACCATTCCCCCATCGAATGGTCACAAATATATTCTGTTAGCTGTCAACTACGTTTCCAAGTGGGTAGAAGCGGTAGCATGTGCCGCAAGCAATGCGACGGTACTCTCCAAATTCCTGAAGAAAAATATTTTCACTCGTTTTGGCACTCCGCGTGCCATAATAAGTGATGGAGGCTCCCACTTTGTCAATCGCATAGTCAACAATTTGCTGCTCAAATATAATATCCTCTATAAAGTGGCCACTGCATACCATCCACAGACGAATGGTCAGGTTGAAGTATCCAACCGAGAAATCAAGCTGATATTGGAGAAGGTGGTAAAGCCTTTGCGAAAAGATTTGACAACAAAGCTGGACGATACGTTGTGGGCATATAGGACCTCCTATAAGACACCTATAGGCATGTCTCCGTATGCATTGGTGTTTGGTACAACATGTCATTTACCACTTGAGTTGGAGCACAAAGTGTTGTGGGCGGTGAAAAGCTTAACTTCGACTTAAAGGCAGTAGGGGAAGCAAGAAAACTTTAATTGGTTGAGCTGGATGAATGGAGTAGGCAAGCTTATGAGAATGCCAAAATTTATAAAGAACGAGCAAAACGTTGGCATTAACAGCTATGCAGAAAGAATCTCCACGTCGGACACAAGGTCTTACTCTTCAATTCGCGGTTATGGCTCTTTCCCGGCAAATTAAAGTCACGTTGGTCCGGACCTTTTATAGTCAAAGAAATATTCCCACATGGTGCGGTTGAACTGATTAATGAGGAAGGGACCCGTACATTCAAGATTAACGGGCAAAGAGTCAAGACATATTGCGGGGGTGATTTTCAATGGGAAAAGACCTCTGTAGACCTAAGAAATCAGGAATGAAGGAAAATTGAGTGGCCTCTACGCTGGCATGCTACAGAAAATCATCTGGGGCGCAAGTCTTTTGGAATATCCTTTTCTTATTTATGATTAACGAACTCTCACTACTCTTCTTTTATTTCGATTATCATTTATGCATCTTTATTAAAAAAAATCACTTTGTTTTTTTATTTGACCCTCTCAATGTTTTTCGTCGCAACGATTCTGGTGAACGATTGCGGAGGCGCTACATGAAGATGCATCTACTTTATTTTGTCACCGCAATTGAAGAAAGCAGTTCGTCGCAAAGCAGGATGCGTTCACAAATAATGCGGGCAACAGTGCAAATTTGAGGGTTGTATCTTTTCTTGACTTTATTTATTCCAAATTTTGCACTATCACATCACATTTTAATTTTGAAAATTTCATCATCGCATCCTCTTTAGTCGGCACAATCATTTAATATTGATTAATTTAGTAAGTCACAGCATTATTTCTCTTTGCCAATTATGATTTCAATGATGAAACGCATGCCTCTATTTTTTTCGTATATATTAGAGTCAACTTAACTTTAGGACAGTCATCTCATGAAATATTTCTAAAAGTTAGTGGTCTACTAGCTTTCTTTCAAACTGACGTTTTACGAATCTTTCTAAGAGCATCGCATGACTTCTTTCAATCTTTCAGTAATGGGGACATTGCTGCATTTTAAATTTGGGGGTGCGGTATTCATTTTCAACCTTACTATTTTTAGGTTCAAACAAACAAAAAAAAATCATAACGTGGTGATCGGATGCTACTAATAGTTGGATGTTTGCATAACACACGTGGGGGCAAGCCAAAACGAAGGTAGGAATCGGGATCAATCTTGTTCATGGATTAACGAAAATGTGCAAAAGCTCTATTTGCCTCTGCCATTCTATGAGTCTCTTCCTTTTTACGTATGGCATCGCCACTCCCTTTGACAGCATCCACTAATTCGGAACTTAATTTGAAAGCCATATTTTAACCCGGACATTTTCGGGATGCCCCTAATAACCAACGAATGGCAAGTGCTTTTCCTTGTGTGGATTCTATTTCAATGGGAACTTGATGAGTTGATCCGCCTACACGTCTTGCCTTTACTGCTATATCGGGAGTTACTCCACGTATTGCTTGACGTAAAACAAATAGTGGATTTGTTTCTGTCTTTTGTTGATTCTTTTTCATGGCTCGATAGATAATTTGATAAGCCAATGATTTTTTTCCGTGTTTCAGAATACGGTTGACCAACATGTTAACTAATCGATTACAATATTGACGATCTTACAAAGATATAATTTCAGTTAATTTCCATTTACTGATCTCATCTTTTACGGAATCAATCCCCTTTTGACTGTACAAGAATATGTGGAGCTCGGCATGTCTGGAAGCACAGGAGAAGAATTATCGCAACTCCATTGCCAAATGCGCATGAGTATAGACTGAGAAAAAGCGTCTTGCTCGTAATTGGATGTCCGCATGACACACGTGGGGGCAAGACAAAATGAAGGCTAGACACTTAGATCAGCGCAAGGTCAGAAAAAAAATTAAGAAATATATATATATAATAAAAGATTATTTATGTCTAAAATACGCAAGGATAAAAATCATTTGAGAACACCCCAGTTTAGAAAATTTTTTATGAAATAAACTCATGCGATGCCCTGGAATCTAGTAAAGTCTTTTTAAAAGGTTAAACTTATGGTCCCTAAATTTTTTAGAAATATTTTAAGAGGCCTGGATAAAATTGAGAAGACTTTGGTACATATGATTTGAATAGCGATCCTGAGAAATCTAGGGAAGAGAAGGCGGTCGACTTCTAAAGGAAATCTTTAGCTTATACTTTAAGGACAAGAATTGTTTAAAATGGGGGGTGGATAACGGGCAGAAATGCACGTATTACACGCGTTAAGTATAAAACAATATAGGATTGTATAGTAAAAAATACAATATTGCGTCTAAAAGACTAAGTTCACAACATTGCGGATCGCATGCGTCCATACGCATTAAAATAGCTAACTAATGTATTTGATGCAGGAAAATGCGTTGACACAAGACATAAAGAAATTAATGTTCCGACGCATAAGAGATTGCGACCGCAGAGGCTATGCGATCACTTGCGCTCGCGAACATTGCTCAAGAATTGCGAGCCGCAAGGCTAACCGATCGTTTGTGGTCGAAAACTCTACTCGAGAATGGAGCGCATAGGAGCCGACGCATCAAGGTGGGCACATCTGGGTGAAAGCTTAATAAATCACGATGGGACAGAAAGCTGATGACGGTCAATTCCGAATTAAGTTGACAAGCCGTTAACGACCTACTGTAGTAAGTATACTCAACTTTTCGATGACAAATATTCGGCGCATTAGACAAAGAATTAATGTCATCCCATCAGTGCAATCATAAGAGAGAAGAAGCCTCTCACCCTAAAGCTCTATAAATACTGAAGGCCACCTTCAGTGAAGGAGTTCTCTCAGTTTACAAAATTTTCCCCATAGATAGAAGTAGCTTTGTTCATAGTTTTTCTTTTACTTAGAAGGCAGAAACGAGTGAAGGGCGATTACGCAAGAGCATCGAAATCAGAGAGAGGGTCAACTCTTGCGGAAGCAAGAACATCTTTTGGGCTGAATAGAGATAACAGTGTAAAAGCCTTAGGAAGCAAGGAATTGCTACCATGCTCTCTACCCTTATTTTCCATTGTCATTTTGTACTCTGAACTTATTTATAAGAATAAAAATTGTATCTTTATATCTGTCCACTTTCTGTACATTACGCATGAGTAGCTAAATCTGTTGAATGGGTTGAAAAGCACTTAGCTAGCATCACCTGAGATCTTCATTCTATGTGATTATCTTGTATTATGAATGCGTCATTCGTCCATTAGAGATACTCGGGAGGGTAGTCTAAGGATAGAATCTAGGCTTGGAAAAGTCATATTAGAATCTAGGCTCGGGAAAGTCAGATTAGAACGCATAATCAAGAGATAGAAGCTTAGGAAAAGGTTTTTTTCTATTAATGCATCACATGCACCCTAGAGATAGGATATGATTGTATACGGTCACCTTGTCCTTGTGTGCATCTTGCATCATCGCAGAGGTAAAAAGTAGAGACTTAGGAATAACCTCTATAGACTTTATCGCATTCATCGCATGCATCCTAAAATTAGGAGTCATCGCATTTGCATTGGAAAATGAGTTGCGGTCGCATGAGTGTAGCATGATCGCATAGCTTGAACGCATTCTCGGGAAATGCTAGCTAAAGATATTCTCAACCCGTTCCTTTGCATACTCAGTGTATCTGTCGCATAATTACTCTTTTCTCAATTCGCCGCAGACTTTTTATAACTTAAACAACAAACCAACCAAACCATTGATTTAATTGTTACCGCAAAGTGATCTAAAATTACCATCGCATATTGTTTTCCTTAGTCCCTGTGTTTGACCCTGGGCTTACCAGGCAACTGAGTAGGATTTATACTTGGGTTTTACTAAGAAAACTTGCATGCTCAACACATATTCCACCACTGTATTCAACTCCACTATTTTATCAGATGCCAATTGAAGGAACTCTAAATAGAGAACCAGTGAGCGGAAGCGGATCGTTCCAAATTCCATTGAGAAAGTACACAAATAATTACAGTCTAAAAGAACAGATTATGCATAAACAAGAAATTACAAGCATGCTTCTTTAATTGAATAAGGGATAGAGTATGCAAACCTCTGAAGAACTCTTTCTTCAAGTATCGCTTGATTGTTTAACAACATAAACTCGAATGCGGCGATTAAAACAACCAAGAGCACGAACTGAAGAATCCTCGATAACTATCAAGTGAAACTCGATCCTCGACCCTCGAACAAAACATGAACACCACCACAAGAGTTACCTTTACATTCTCAATGTGAGAATCTAGGAGTTGTGGGCTCTATATGACTTTCAATAGAGGAATGAAGGAGGTAAACGATCGAGTAGACGACAGAGGAAGGAAGTCTATCGCATAGACTGGATACTTGATCCTTTAGAAGAAAAAGCCTATCGTATAGATTGCTACTCGATCATGTAGCAATGAGTAACTATCGTATAGAAAACTCAATACTTGATCGTGTATGCTCTTTATGCTATCTTTTAGTAAAACACCTTTACTTAATAGTCGTTCTACGAGACCAATCCGAATGAAAATCACACACTGATTTGGAAAACTATTTTCCTTTTATCTTACAGTTACCACAAACTGCCAATAACCCCCAACTAAAGTCGGTTATTGTGAAAAAGAATAATTAATTATCATATAATTAATATATTATAAATAAATATAATAACCAACTTATCATATTATATTTATAACCTATAGTTTTAATATTTCTTCATATGAAATATATAAACCATAGTTCTTTTTCTAGTTTATGGTATTTAATATAAATCATATTTATATTAATTCCTCCAATTAATAATGTATCAAATATATCATATCAATTATATCACATATAATTGAATCAATTTAATTATATCATATATAATCAAATTTTCTCTTGTTAATTTGAACACTTCAAACTAACCCAAAATCTAATTCTCAACTTGAACTCATTGAGCTACCAAGGGGATCTTATGGACCTGTAGCTTGAAGCTCCAACGGTATGTGAATAACTGACTAAACTCTTTAATCACGAGATCCACCATCTGTTAACTGTTGCTCACTCCACTAAAGACTAATAGTTGCACTCTTCACACTATAAATATATTTCTATGTCCATTGAATATATTCAATCAACAATGCGATGACCCTTCATAAATCGCTCTTAAGTATAACTAGCTCAATTTATCGTTTTGCCTCTGTAGTTACATCTAACTCCTTAAATACCACCGATTTCTCTAATGAACAATAAGTCATAGTCCTACTATGACCGAGTCTTCTCTTCCCAAGAGAGGGTGTGGCCACTATGTTCAAGACCTGGAATCAGCCCTTAAGGGAGCAATTTATCTACTTATCCTTGCTTCGGGGAATGAGTGAATTCCGTCTTGTGCAGCTGAGCTTCCAGTTTTACAATCAGATGAATCCCCAAAATGTTAGGCTTGTTGAGTTGGCAATCTGGCCACTCCCACCCATACAAATCAACAGACCGCCCTCATGAGCAGGAGTTCCCAACTCACCCAGGATTAAGGACATGTCACCTATGGTCATCTAGTGAAATGTATGTCTCAATTATGAACGATGTTATATAAAGAGAATAATCATTTCGTGGTCCGATCTTATACAAACTCTTTGTATAGGATACCCCCCGCTCGCATGTCTCCACATGAACGGTCAGGATTAGACCATTTGTAGCCCTTTACAACACTTGTAACATCTACAAAACAGATTGTATCTGTAGTGTCATCAGGATAAGGTATCCTTCCCTTATCCTTATACTACAGACCATTTAGGTTATTACTTAAGGCATGATTCAGTTGTATGTCTCTACATACATGCTTAAGTTACATAAAATAACCTCAAATCTTAGTTTATTGGATTGAGTAAATGCTTACAAAATAACACTTATTTTATTAATAACAATATGTTTACAGAGTGTTTACAAACTACAAGACTACTAGAAGAATTAGGACACCAATCCCAACAAAAATAACATCGACAACTTTTTATCAATGAGGTCAATTATTTACATTTATTATATATGAGTTTTAGGGCATAAAACCGAACAGGATTAACAACTTAACTTAACTAATTTACTATAAATCAAAATAAATATCCAAATCGTACCCCAACTTCAAAAAAGAACATGTCTTTGAGTTTAGGTAGAACGAAACGAACAAAAATAAACTTAAGCTGATTTTGGTGGATTATAGTAGATTGAACCAACTGCATCAATAAAACTCTGACGTTTGGTAACCATTTCATTTTTTGTTTTTTATTTTTAAAAATTAAGACTATTTTCTCCTTATTTCTTACGACGATTTGTATCTTTCTTAAGTACAATGGTTGAATTATTAGTCAAATTCCAAAAACAAAAACAACTTTTTAAAAGTTACTTTTGAAAAACGACAATGAGGTATCTGGTTTGGGGAGCATGATGCCCAGAAAAGATAACTCCACTAATATCAATGATAAGTAATTACAACACAGTACTTAGTAATAGATGCACAACTGCAGTGACTCTCATACAGCTTAACCACTCAACAAAAGCTCTAGGCTTCGTCTAGGTGTGAGACTCCCTCTCACCGTGTCTTAGTCTCCCCCTAAGTTGTATTATTAGTGATGTAAATCTTAGGCTCCTCCTAAGATCGAGGTTTCCTCTCTATAATGTTGAGCTCCCCTCAAGTCATGAGTTAATAAAATGCAATCCGATGATGGAAAAGTAAATGGGAATTCATTTACTCTCAAGAGTTAGAATATCCAATCCTAGATACATTTACCTGTTTTATTTTACTTTCTTGCACAATTATTCTCATCCCAATCAAATCCCCCATTTACTGCTCTAGTTAGAAAATTGACTTAACAAAAACAAATCGCACTTCCCTTTGGATCATCCTGAGCTTACCACTATTGCTACATCTTTGTAGTGATAGGAGTAGTTCAGTATTATAAATTTTCTTTTGATCTTTGGCTCTTTTCGGGAATTAAACGACACCGAAAAAGGCTCAAGTCAATGTTTCTAAAATTCCTTTCGAGTTAGGGAGGGGGTGTAAACCTAGTTTACGTTACTTCAGAATATGGGGTTGTCATGCACACTTCCTAGTGACAAATCCTAAGAAGTTGGAACCTCGTTCAAGGTTATGTCAATTTGTTGGTTACCCTAAAGAAACGAGAGGTGGTTTATGTTACGATCCTCAAGAAAACAAGGTGTTTATAACGAAAAAATGTCACATTCTTGGAAGAAAACCACATGAGAGATCATAAACTGTCACATTCTTGTATAACACATATACATTCTTAAGTTCACATAAGATAACCAAGGAGCTTTGTTTATTGTATATGAATAAATGCTAGAATTAAATAACACTTATTTTATTCATTAAACAATATGTATCTTTACAAAACAACGAGACCTCGGGAGAATTAGGACACCAGTCCCAACATGAATGACATAGACAAGGACCAATGGGTCAAAGCCATGGATCTTAAAATGTAGTCTATGTACTCCAATTTAGTATAGGAGCTTATCGATCTACCTGAATGGGTTAAACCCATAAGGTGTAAATGGATCTATAAAAGAAAGAGAAATGCTGCTGGGAAAGTACAGATCTTCAAAGCTAAACTTATAGCAAAGGGTTATACCTAGAGGGAAGAGGTTGACTATGAGGAAACTTTTTTCCCCGTTGCTATGCTTAAGTCTATAAGAATTCTCTTATCTATAGCCACATATTATGACTATGAGATATGGCAAATGGATGTCAAGATTGCTTTTCTGAATGGTAATCTTGAAGAGAATATCTTTATGTCATAGCCCGAGAGGTTTATGGCCCAAGGACAGGAGCAAAAAGTTTGCAAGCTGAATCGATCCATTTAAAGGTTGAAGCAGGCATCCTGATCTTGGAATATTAGATTTCATGTTGTGATCAAATCTTTTGGTTTTAATCAAAATGTTGATGAATCTTGTGTTTGCAAGAAAATCATCAACAGTAAAGTAGCTTTCTTAATACTTTATATGGACGCTATCATACTAATTGGAAATGATTTAGGGTACCTCACTGATATTAAAAATTGGCTGGAAGCCCAATTCCAAATGAAAGATTTGGGAGAGGCGCAATATGTACTTGATATCCAAATTATTATGGATCACAAGAATGAAACTCTAGCTTTGTCTTAAGCAACTTATATCGACAAAATTTTGACTCGATATTCGATGCAGAACTCTAAGATAGTTTTATTACCTTTCAAGCATGAGGTTCACTTATCTAAGAAATAGTGTCCTAAGACACCTCCAGAAGTTGAGGATATGAAATGTTTTCCATATGCCTCAGCTATGGCCAGCTTAATGTATGTTGTACTCTACATTAAGCCAGACATTTATATGCAGTAGGAATAATCAATTGATACTAGTCCAACCCAAGGTTAAACCACTGGACAACGATTAAGAATATCCTCAAGTTTCTTTGGAAAACGAGGGACTACAAGCTGGTGTATGGGTCTAAGGATTTGATCCCTATGGGATACACTGACTCTGATTTCCAAATTGACAAGATTCTAGGAAATCCACGTTAGAACCAGTGTTTACTCTGAATATGGGAGTTATATTATGGCATAGCATCAAGCAGGGATATATCACAGACTCCACTATAGAGGCGGAATATGTAGCTGTTTATGAAGCAGCAAAGAATACAATATGGCTCGGGAAGTTCCTAAGCGATTTGGAAGTGGTTCCAAATATGCATTTGCCCAGCCTTATACTGTGACAAAGTGGGGCAGTAGCTAACTCAAAAGAACCTTGCAGTCACAAACAAGAAAAACGTATTAAAAGGAAGTATCATTTGATACAGGAGATTTTGCAATGAGAAGAAGTGACCATCATAAAGATCGCTTCGGAGCACAACATTGTTGATCCATTTATGAAGGCTCTCTCGGCTAAAGTGTTTGAGAATTATTTAGAGAGTCTAGGTCTGCGAGACATGTATATTGTATAATCTAAGGCAAGTAGAAGATGGGTAATGAGGTATAAGAATGCTCTAGTTTATTGTATTTATTTACCATTTTCATTGCTTTGGACAGTGATATTATGTACATCTCACTAACTAGAGTTTTAGTTCAAGTGAGAGTTTGTTGGATCTTATGCCCTAAAACTTGTAGATAGTGAACGTAATTAATTGACCACCATCAATAAAGAGTTATCGATGTTATTTCATCAATAAAGAGTTGTCGATATTATTTCAATAAATATTATTGATTATGTTGTATTTTATTTTTTCTTAATAACCCTAAATCTAATAAACTAACCTCTTAGGTTGTCTTATGAGTCTTGAACAATATGTGGAGACATACAAGGATCAATGTTCAAGATACAACCTAAAAGGTCAATATTATAGGGATAAGGTTAGGTACCTTTCCTGATAACACTATGGATACTACCCACTTTGTATTTGATACAAAAGCAATGATCCAACGCATTCGTGTAAGGTGACATGCGAGTGAGGGTATCCTATGCAATGAGTTTGCATAAGACCATACCGCAAAATAATAACAACTAGATATAACACCGTTGACTAGTTAGATTTCTATTTCAATGGGATGACTTAGGCAACTTAGTCTCAATCCTGAGTATACTATGAACTTCTGTTCACAAGAGATTGTCATTTGATTTGTATGGGTGAGAGTGGTCAATTTACCGACTCGATAAGTCTACCATTTTAGGGACATGACCAAGTGGGGAGCTGGAAACATAATATTACAAGATGGAACTCACTTCTTGATTTTAGGGTAAGTAGATGAGTGTTCCTTTAAATGGTGTCTCCGCGACTTTAACAAAGAGCCACACCCTCTCATTGGCTTGATAAGGTTTTATGTTTAATAGTTGGACCATAAATAGGTTGTTCATTAGAGGAGCACTAGTACTTAAGAATACAGAGATAACCCAAGGGTGAAACAGTAATTTGACCACATTAATGTTACGAAGACACATGAAGGACTAATTTGCTATTGTTGGTCTATATCTGTGGACACAAAAATATGTCTACAGCGAGAAAAGTGCAGTTGGGGGTCTTTAGTGGAGTGTACCCACAGTTAACGAATATTGATTAATTTGGTTGTACTTTCATATTGTTGGAGCTTCTGTACTGTAGATCCATAAGGTCCCCTTATTAGCTCGCTAAAGGATATTAATGAGGAATGATTTGAATAGTTCAAATCAATTGAGAAAATTGTATATTAATGTGATTAATATATAATTAATTATAGATGTGATCTATAATTCACATTATATGAGAGAGATATTCAAATATCATATTTATGGGAATTAGATTCCTAAAGAGTTATATACACAAAAATATGTGATATTTATATGTTAATTAACCATATATTTAATATGATTTAATATAGTTACTTAATTGATTAATTAATGGTTAATTAATTGATTAAGAAATTTTATAGAGAGGTGGATGCATATAAACATGTAATGTTTATATTCATTAATTAACTATGTATATATATTAAATTGGATTTAATATATATGGTTATTTAATTTTTGTACTGACGAATGAAATAAAGGTTATACAATTAATTTAGCACAAGGGTAAAAAAGGAAAGACATGGAGAAGGGGTTAACCTAGCCACCAAAAAGAAAAACCACTCTTCACTCTCTCAAAGTTTTTTCTCTTCCTCTTCTTCTTCTTCCTTAAATTGTTGGATACCACTTATCCAATTATTGGAATTCCTAAGGGAATAACAAGGTTATTGTTGTGATTGCGTTCGAGATCGATTGAGGAGACTTTGTTTGAAAAGCTAAAGGAAGGTTCGAGAGGTACAGGAGTCTACAAAGGTAAGAACGGTTCTTTCCCTTTGTTTCTCCTTCGTTAAAGTATGCTTATATGATGTTTATACCATTTATACTCTTTTTAGCATGTTTTTTTTTATTTCTCATAAAATATAAAAGCCGAATGTAAGACGGTCCACATGCTTCTGCTTGGGGTTCAATTCCCAACAATATACATATATGGAAAGTATCTGGAAGTATTAGTATTTGATACATGTTTGATACGGATTCTTTGCCTCACATGAGATATCTGTACTTCATAGCATAATTTCAATTCATTTGAAAACAAAGAATATATTCTATAACAACTTGCTTTCATTTTTCATATTACATTTTCCTTTTTGGAATCAATCAAAGCTCTCCTTAAAAACACTATGCAACTCTTTTCATATCAACATGTCTTCTAAGAAAACATGGTAAGCAATGGTGTAAACTCAAGATCAGACATCACAAAGAATCAACGAAGCTCAAACTAATGTTATTTAAGAGTATTTCTCCACATTGATTGCGTCTACAAAACCATTATTTCCTCTTTGTTATTTTACTTGCTTTTTTAGGGAAAACCTTCTCTCGTAAGGAATTGTAACTTTGCCATTTGCCAAATCCTGCAGAATTTTTTTTCTTTATTATTCACCTTTTAATTTCTCTATTTTTTATAATATTATTGAGATAATTGTTCTTCAACGGTTGTGGAAATTCTAGTTACATATCATTTAAGTTAGGTTATTGCATTCGAGAGAAAATATGCCAGAGACGACAAGTTGTATCAATGATTGATTTTTTTAAAAAAAAAAGCACTACATAGGGTTTTGAATTTCCTTATAGAGAAGGCGAGATGTTCACATTTTAAGGGTGCATTTGAGGCGCTGAATTGAGTTATATAATTTGAAGTTAATATGTTGGAGTTGAAAAGTTTGTATTTGAGGTACAGAGTTGTACAAATGAAGTTCCTCGATAAATGCGCAAAAGAGAGAAAAATGAAAAAAAAATGTAGTTTTTCGATAAATTTCTAAATTTCAATAATGAACACTATTGAAGTTGATGAAGTTGTGCTATATACCAGTTTAATTGTATAAGTGTTTGTTTTTATATATTTATTCTAATTTCTTTCATTATTTACATTTCTTTCCAACCATGTGCAAAATGCGACCCAATTAAATATTAAGAAAAAAAAAAACAGATTGCCTTGATTAAAAAAAAGATTCGCCCCTAATTTTTTTTTTTTTTTTATCTTTCTAGAAAAAGGGCTAGTCCCTTGATAATTAAATGTGGGCATATGGGGGAGGATCAGACATTCTCCAATGCTATTGGTTTCATTTAAAAGAAACCAGATGGAAAAGATAATAAATTTAAGAAATAGAGAGAAAGATGTGAACAAAACTTAGAGTGTACAATAGTGGTAGGTGAGTTTTTTTTTAAATAGTGCTTCAATTTGTTATCTGTCATGATAGATTAGGTGCAGATGTAGAACTATTTTGAAAAAACCTTGAAAAAATAAGGGACTTTTCAAACTATTTATACAAATAGCCAAATTTTTGTCCTTATTCAATTAAGTCATTTGAATAGACTGAATCTTCATACGTTTTATTATTTTTAGTTTTGACTTAGTCAAATTCCTTCTCTTTTTTTTCAATTCATGCCTAATTCCTTCCATTTTTTCTCTTTTTTTTTAAAAAAAAATTGTTTTATTTTCTCAATATTTGCAAATTCCAATTTTTTCTTTTCTTTCTCTTTTTTAATTATTTTATTTTTATGTGAGATGGATAATATTCTCTTTTTTAGTTTTTTAGATAATCACAAAAACTTAATCCATCACATTAAAATTGACATAGAATAAATGAACTTCATAATTTTTTTATAAAAAATAACAAAAAGCTTGCGTCTCAAGATGTGAAGTCCTAACTGTTAGTTTTTTTTTTAATTTTTTTTATTTATTAAAGAACGTTTAGGGCAAAGACTATCATAAAATTATAATAACCATATCTTGCTACAGTAAATACTATTTTGTAGTCCATAATTAGCTACAACTTTTACTATTTTACATTCATTATTTTTTTATTCTTCGCTATAGTGTTTTCTATTTCCTTCTCAACCTAAAATAGTTTACACCTCAAATACATATTATTATAACTCAAACTAAAATAACACTTCAAACACAAACTATAATAATCCAATTATAATAACCTAGGACTATAACAACCAACTCCTTGCCCCAAACCAGTGGCGAAGCCAGAAAATTTATATAAGGGCACTGCAAACAAAATATCTATAAATGAATGTAAAAAAGTATTAATAACTTCATGAATTAACTAATTTAGTATATTACAATTATCCTCTACGAGTTTTTCATATTTTAAAATCTATCTATGATAACTTCGATATCTAACTTATCAAATAAATCCTTTTTAATATAGGCTATAAGACAATCATTCATCCATTGATCTCCCATTCGATTACGCAATCGAGTCTTCAAAATATGCATAGGAAAAAATGTTCTCTCTACAATAGTTGTGGCGACAAGTAAAGTCAACTCCAAAGTGAGTAATCTATAAACTAATGGATAAACCTTGTCTTTATTCGTCATGACAATTTTTACTGCAAGATCACATGTGCTTTTTAGCTCAACAAACTTAATTTTTAAACACATATCAATAATGTAATTTTGAAGTTAATCCTCAAGCGTAGAGAGTTCAATAGTTGAAAAGTCTTTTGGGAAAAATTGAGCAAGATGACTAAGCTTTTTTCTATCAAAAGAAACAAATGAATTACTTGGATTTAGACATGCCACATAGAGAAGATATTGGGTATTTGTTTTAATAAAATTATTATTCAGCTCTTGAAGTTATATATAAATGGTGACATAGAAAACTTTAACACGATAATGATGTAAATTTGTAACTGGTTGAGATTTTTGCCTCTGTCTTCCTCGAATTAGAAATAGGTCATCCATTTTATGGAGTTTAATATCATGACTATGACATAAATAAAAAACCATACTCAACAACAAATCACAATTAGACTCTCTTATTTTTTGCAGTATTTCTTTACAAATTTTAACTAAATTCATTGCATTCACAATATCTTGATCTTTTCTTTGTAATACTTGAGACAAGTCATTTGTGATTCCCAAGATAATTTTCATAAAATGTATATAAAAAACAAAATCAAAAGATATAATTGAACTTATTAGAGTCTTTGTTTCGTATTTTTGTTTTGAATTTGTTCCACATTGCAAAATCTCAAGTGCATCAACTATTGAAGAAAGCATTGTAATAAAACTCGTTAAAGTGTAGTAATGTGACCCACATGAGTATCTCCTAGTCGTTTAATCATCGTCTCCTGATTTAATCCTCGACCACTTAATATTTCACCATTATTTAAAGCTTCAAAAATTTTCATTCTATGTTTCTCTCATAGAATATCTCGATGTTTTGTCAATGCCCTAATTACATTCACCACATTTGTAACAATAAAAAATAGACCAGCAATTTTCACATGATTTTTAGCAGTAGCTATAAGAGCTAATTGAAGTTGATGAGAAAAACAATTAATGTAAAAAGTACATTCATTGTCTTTTAAAATAAGTGCTTTCAATCCATTGACCTAACCTTGCATATTACTTGCTCCATCATATCCTTGTCTACGTAACCCATGTTGAGGAAAAAAAAATCATCTATTGCTTTTCTTAAGTGATAGAGAACTCATACAATTAACATATATGATTCCAACAAATCGTTCAATCACATGACCTTTATCCATATATCGCAATACAATTGACATCTGCTCCTTTGAAGATACATCTTTTGATTCGTCTATCAAGATAGAAAACTGTTTGTTACTCATATCTTTTATAACCATATTAACAACTTCTACTACAATGGAATGCACTATATCTTTTTTGAATATCGAGTGAAATCAATTTCAAATTATCTGGAGCATTTTTCAAAGTCATAGCTTCAGTATCCTTATTACGGTTGCATAACCATCATAAAAGTTCAAGAAAATTACCTTGATTCTTCAAATCATTGGTCTCATCATGTCCACAGAATGCAAGTCCTCTTCATAATAAAAATCGAATATGATCAATCGATGCATCTAATCGAGTTCGATATTCAACTCTTGCTTGGTCAGACATCTTATTTAAAAAAAGTCTAAATATGTTGTTTTTGTTTCAAAAGAGCCTCACACTTACCCAAAGCCGTATTGTGTGCACTATTAGGACCACCTATATGAATATGCAATCTCTCTTTTTTCTTCCAATTAGAAAATTCTTCACTAACAAAACAGTCACCTCCTAACTCTTCACTTACTTTTGGTTTGAATAGATAGCAACATAAACAAAATGTGGCATCCTTTGAAATGTTATATTCTAGCCAATTAGAATATTCACTAAACCAAGTTGGGTTAAATCGTCTTGACTTTGTACCAAATTTCTTAAGTGGAAAAGTATGATTCAAGGTCGACAAGGACCTTTTAGCAAATATGCTCTACGAACTTGATCTCAGATATTATAATTATAATCATAAATTTTGGTTCTTAAATCAGGATCTGCAGGTAGTTCTTCTAGATTGAATTTTGTATAAGATCGATCAGAACCCAAAACATTTTTCTTCTTTGCAGATGATGTCTCTATTGTCTCTATTGTGTCTTTTTTTTATATAATATCTCTCCATATTAATTTTGAATTAACTCTACAAAAGTATTAATAATAAGAATACTACATTCTATTATATAGGTTTAAAAGCATAAAAAGTTAAAGTCTAAGAAGACTTTAAGACTTTCTTGCCAAGTTCATATATCCAAACGAGTGACAACAAATAATCCTCTAACTTGAACTCTGAAATTAATTTTAAAAACTTATACGAGTTATGTGGTTGGTTATATCCAATGGACATATAAATATATCTATAGCGTGAAGAGTTCAGTTGTCCGTCTTTAGTGGAGTGACCGAAAGTTAATAAATGTTGATTAATTTGATTAAAAGAGTTTAATCAATTAATTTTGTATCATTAGAGCTTCAATCTATAGGTCCATAAGGTCCCCTCGTTAGCTCAACTAGGACTGATGGGAATCAAATTAATTTTGGTTTAATTTGAATTCTTTAAATTAATTAAAGGGAATTAAATGTATAAGTACAGTTAAATAATGTATTTTGATACATTATATAATATAATGTATGTTGATATATTATATGAGAGAAATAAATATTTGAATATGATTCAAATATTAATTATATGAATGTGATTCATATAAAAATTATATGTCAAAATTTAAGTGAATATGATTCATATTAAATTTATGAGAGAAATAAATATTTGAATATAATTCAAATATTAATTATGTGAATATGATTCATATAGAAACTATATGTTAAAGTTAATATGAATATGATTCATATTAATTTTTTATGGTTTAATGAGAGATGTTGTTATTTGAATATGATTCAAATATTAAATTATATGCTAAAATTCAAATTAAAATTTGAATTTTATAGGATTAAAGAGGAGGGAGTTGTAACTTACTCATCCATGGTTTTCTCAAACTCCCAACAAACAAAAAAAGAAAAAGAGAGGATATGAGGTGTACTCTTTTGATCCTCCGTGAAAAATGGGATTCTGCAGAACATAGTTGTCTCAAAAAGATCTATTAAGCTCTCTCCTCCTCCCTTACCAAAGTTGAGTCCAAGCCCACAACTCTGCACGGGTCTCGACCCTGAGAATAATGGGAATACCCCTTGGTGGTGTCCATTCCTGTTTGTTAAGTTCGTGGATATCGAGTTCGTGAAATCGGGAGAAGACGACTTGAATTGGAGAGGAATGTGACGAATTGGTCTTCAAAGATAGTGATTTCTTAATCTTTTCCTCTATATTTGCACGGTAGAAAGCATGTTTAGGTTTATGTTTTTCCATGATTTCCCTCACTCTAAATTATGTGTGTTCTGTAAAATAAAATTTAGAGATTGATGCGTCCAATTACTTCCATTGCGAGGAATTCCAATCTCTTCATGAAACCCAATGAATTAGATTACCATTTTATTCGAGATCATATTGTTAAAAGCACGGTCAAGTTGATGTCTATTCTGTCTCTCATTCACAACTTGTGATGTATTCACTAAAGCTCTTACTTTTTCTGTTTTTAGTCTTCTTTTGTCCATTTTCTAGCTCCATCTTGAGGAGGAGTATTAGAGTTTGTTATACTTAATTATAGTTAGTTACTATAGTTAGCTTTGTTTTACTCTTGTAGTTGATAGCTATATATATTCCATTTTTCTACCCATGATAAATTAACACACAAGTACTTTTATTATTTCAAGTCTAATACTAATGAAAAGAAAATTTCCTTAAAAGAAAAAGAAAATGAGAGAGATAGACTTTGGACATAAGAAATTGGCATTAAAGATCGAAGAACAGGAAGGTACTCGTTCATCTATTTTCTTCGATTTCGTTCCACAACAATGAGTCCTCTTTCGTTCAACTGGTATTTGGTTTCATCGAAAAGAAGTTTTTTTAAAAATTTGATGGTTTGATGTGTGAGGAAAAGAATTAATTTTTATTTTCGAATCTTAGGAAAAAGTGTTAATTGTGAAAAATAATTTTTTTTATGAATATTTCAAACAATTGAAATAAAAGTAGAAAAAGAGAACATATGGATTTTCGAGATGAAGTCCAATTTCTATAACCATATAAGTTTGAGAGTTTAATTTTAACATTTATATAAGTTTGTAAACTCAATTTTTACACTCGAAAGTTTGAGTGTGTAATTACCGACCACCATATTTTAAGTGTGATTTTTGCAATTTTTCCTAAATAAAATTAGGTTCAAATACTATTTTGGTTCCTATACGTTTTGTTTTGGTTCATTTTTGTCTCTTTATGTACTTTCGAAAGGTTTATTTTGGTCATTATACTTTTGGTTATGTTTCATTTTAGTTCATCTACTTTTAGAATGCTTATTTTGATTCTTGTAGTGTAATTTTACCTTTTGTTTATTTTGGTCATTAAAATTTCAAAGAGTGGTCATTTTGATCTCATAAAAATGAAAATGAAGGGACAAAAAATGATCATAGGTCCGAAATGAATCAAATTTGAAAGTATAAGGACCAAAATAAACATTTTAAAATATAAGGACAAAAATAACCAAAGTTAAAAATATATGAATCCAAATGAACATTTTAAAAATACAAAAATCAGGATGAATCAAATTCAAAAGTACATAACCCAAAATAATATTCAAATGAACAGAAGCTACTTTTTGTATAAAGAGATCTCACAGATCTGAAGAAGTTTATGGCTTTAGCTGCCATGCTTTGTATTGCGATTAAAAAAAGTACTTCTTTTCCCACTATTATATGTTTGTATAATCACTATAATTAAAGCACGTTAAAAGTGGGCTTTTTAAAAAATATTTATTTATTTATTAATTTGTAGATTGCACAATCACATTGTCAGCTCCATAATCAATATTCGTTCACTAAACTTACGAAATTTTGCAATTAAGTCCTTAAATATTACAAAATACACTAATTACTCACATTGAACCTACATTTATATATATTATATGGGTGGGTGCAATTTATAAGATTTAAATGTCAAATTGCAATACCTGCAAAGTGTTAAATCTTCAAATTTAAGGAACAAATTGAAATAAAATTTATAATACTTTAAAACTTAAAAATTAAATTGAAATCAAAGTTAAATCTTAAGAACTAAAATTGTAAAATTTTGAAATATAAAAGAATACGAGTGACTAGAAAGATATTTTTCTTAAAAAGGAAAAAAAGTGGGTAGGTAAGGCAATAAACAATAATTGAATAGGACCTTTACATATGGTGAGAAGTGGGTGTTTCTTCAAAGCCTGCAAGTTCAGTTCTGTCTCTCGTCAGAGAAAAGGAGAAAGACAGAGAGAAAAATGGAAGAAATTTGGAAGCTAAGTCATTTGTTGGTGACGGTATTTCTATACACTTTTGCAACCATGATGGTCGTTCCGGCCATTACAGACGTCACCGTGTCCGCTCTCTGTCCGGGTCGAGACGAGTGCTCTCTCGCCATTTACTTCACGGGAGGGGTCGGCTTTGTTGCAGTCAAAACTGATAAGAGAACAAAGAGAAAGACAGAGAAAAAAGACAATTAGAGAAGAATGGAAGAAATTTGGAAGCTAAGTCATTTGTTGGTGACGGTATTTCTATACACTTTTGCAACCATGATGGTCGTTCCGGCCATTACAGATGTCACCATGTCCGCTCTATGTCCCGGTCAAGACGAGTGTTCTCTCGCCATTTACTTCACTGGCTTTCAACAAATCGTAAGTTTTCTATCATGTGACTGACGATTTTATATTGTTTTTCTTTTTATAGTGCAGAATGAGGAATTTGAATGGGTTTCTGTGCTTGAGATTTGTAGGTGACAGGATTTGGTGCGTTGTTGATGATGCCATTGCTCGGAAACCTGTCGGACAAGCTTGGGAGGAAGACTCTTCTCACTATTCCCATGGTTCTCGCTGTTGTTCCTCTTGGTTAGTAGCTCTCATCTTTGTTTAAGCAGTTTAAGTGTTTTTTCTTTAAAAAATGTGAAAATAAATGCTTAAAAATATATAATATTAAATTTATTTTCACTTCTCAATTTAAATTTTTTTAGTTAATTAATGATTAAAAAGTGGCATCTGGTGATTTAGGAGGTGACTGTCGGTCGGTGCTCTGATGTCGAGTTTCGGTGGTTGATAGGTTTTTGTAACATCATCAAACTGAAAAAAAATTGGAGAGAGAGGAAGAAGGTACGAGAAAAGAAGGGATGGAGGAGAGAGAAATTTGGAATGGGGATGAGGAGGGGAAAAAGGAGAAAATGGGTGTGGTAAACGATGGATAGAGAAGCTGTGGAGGGAAGAGAATAATAAATAACGACAAAGAGAGAGGAGGAAAATGAATTTCAAAGAAATGAGAGAGAATGGATAAAAAAATGGGTGTGGTAAAAGATGATAGAGAAAAAAATAGTTGAGATAGAAGTGAAAAAGGCATGTGAAATGATACTATGGAGAGAGAAGAAAGGAAAGAGAATGATTACACGATGGAAAAGACAAATAAGAAAAAAAAAAAATTATGAAAAATTATTTAAAATGATAAAATTGCTGAAAATATTTACAAAATATAACAAAATTTTTTAATAATGAATGATAGTTATTGATATCAGTATCTAACAATGTTACTGTATCTATCATTAATAGTTCTTAAATTTTGTTATATTTTGTAAATATTTTGATTCATTTTTTATATTTAAAATATTAATTTTTTAATTACTATTTTTATAAATAGTGAATGCAGGGGAATCAAAATGTGACAATTAAAAAGAGAGAGAAAAGAATATTTACTATTTTTTTTTTCCATTCAACGTTGCACGCAAATCGAGCTATTTTGAATATCTCAGGCAGAAACTTTGTATTATTGGTCGGTTCGGTCGAGATTACGTGTTTTAAAGTTTTTCATATTACCGAACCAATCCGGACCGAAAAATGAATTAAAACTGACCGATCAGTGTTGGTTCGTCAGTTTCGGCCGGTTTGATCAGTTTTTCGGTTAGGTTTCATCACTCTTAGTTTAAATTTCTGCAATATTATTTTTTCTTCAATTAATATTGATTTCTACTGTCTAATATTAAATTTATCTTCATATATTAGTTTAGTGGCTTAAGATCATAATTGAAAATTTGAAATGAAACCGAACATGATTTTTTTAAAAAAAAACTTTAAACATTTACCAAATAGAACCTAAATTATTTGTTTGATTGCAGGTATATTGGGATGTGGGAGGTCAAGGAGTTTGTTCTACGTTTATTTTGTGTTGAAATGTATAACAAGTACGATTTGTGAAGGGAGTGTTCAGTGTTTAACTGTTGCTTATGCGGTAAGAATCTACTCCAACTATTACGATTTCTTATTTGATAGACGTGTTTGGTTTCTAAAGTTTCGATTTAACTATTTTCATCCATCAGCTTTGAAGAATAAGTTTAAAAGAATTCCCTTAACATCTACTCCAACAATTACGATTTTTTATTTGATAAATTATTTTAAATATTTAAAAGACGTATTTAAATTAAAAATAGAAAAATAGTCTCTCTCTACAAACTTGGAAGAGAAAGGTTAAGAGGGAGAAGAGGAGAGAGAAAAGAGTATGGGAAGTAAGGGAAGAGAGATTATTTTTAAAATTTTAATTTAAATATGTAATTTTGGTGTTTAAAATTCCTAATAAATGTAGCCAATGAAATTAAAAAAAATTTAAATTTAATTCCTTAAAATGTGTGATCCAGATGAAATCTTATTAATCAAATTAGGATAAAAAGGTATTTTGTCAAAATTCTATTATTGTTAGAATTTTTTAAGTGGCATAATTTCTTTTTTATTTTATTTTTCTAATGTAGTGATTAATATATCATTTGCGTTTATATTTGATTAGTTTTATTATTTATATACTCCATTACTCACCTTTATAATTTGGCATGTCATCAAATAATATAATAATGATTTAAATTCTATTTTAATATATTAATAATTTTAAATTTTATTATATTTTAATTCCTACATTTTAAAAATGCGTTTATTTTTATTCATACTATTAAAATTTTGTTAACTCTTTTAATGAAATTGTGTATTGCAAGAGTTGAGCAAAATGAAGGTGAAGTAAAATACCAATAACCAATGTACTAAAATACTAAACAACCAAAGTCTTAAACGTTAAATGCTTTTTGAGTTCTATAAAAAATCACTTTACCACCTAATTCAAAATTAAAATCTTAACTTGTTTTTAATATAACTAACTTATTTAACAGTCTAATCATCTAAAAATATAAGTCGATCTCATCATTTTGATTAAGAACCGATAGAATTTTAATAACATATACCAAAATAAGCACTTTTTAAAAGTTAAAAGATTAAAATTAACTTTGTTAAAAGTTTAAGAACATGGAATAAGCTTCAAAGTTGGGGATAAAAAATCTAAAATAGGATTTACACCTATATTAATTTATTGCATGAAACCTATATATAATTCTTAAATGCTTAGTGTCACACAAGAAATGAGTATTAGAAAATTTCCCGCCATTCTTCCCTCTGGTTTCATCAATTTCATTTTACGGCTTCAACGCTAACCCGAAACCCTTCTTCGACGCCATGGGAATTCATTCATTAGTCTTGATTTATCTCTGTATTTACAGGCCGATAATGTACCGGAATATCGACGAGCTTCTGCATTCGGAATGCTATCTGCCATTGGATCAGCTGCTTCCGTCTGCGGGACTCTCTGTGCTCGTTTTCTCTCAATTCCATCCACTTTTAAGGTATTCTCTGCTTTCTTTCTCTGAAATTTCATTTGTGGTCAGTGTTGAACAACTCGTCTTCTCAAATAGGTAGCGGCTTCCACGGCGGCTGCTGCGACGGTGTATATGAGGTTTTTCCTTACTGATTCTGTTGCTGATTACAATCTCTGTTCTCCGCTACTGTCTGGGGAGAAGGTAGAATCTGTTTCTTCGGATCCAGTTTCGTCCAAAAAAGAGAAAATTATTATGACCTTGCCTTCAGTGAAGGACCTCTTTTCCCTATTGAGGACTAGGTATGTGTTCAGTTATTATTATTACTATTATTATTATTTTAAATACACTTATGGACTAATCTTCTGGTGTTAAATTTAGTTTCTATTTGAAACCTTGAATCAAAAGCATTGCTTTTGAAACTTCAAGGTTTACTAAATTTTAAATTCAAGACGGGAAGTGTTAGTTTTAAAAATTTAGAGACGAAATAGAAATTAAGTTTAAATTCTAGAGACCAAAAGTGCATTTAATCATTTTTCTTATCTCTATCATGCCCTTTTGCGGTGGTTGGTAGATTTTCTGTGAATAAGAGCAGGATATGTCGTAAGATGTTTTAATTTAGTAATTGAACCAATGATGAATAAGAATATATAGAAGTTTAAGTCACGCTCTTGCTTCCGAGTAATCAAGTTATATGGAGTTTGGAACAAATAGTTTTATGACTCTACTGGAGGATATTGAATTTTCTTCTCAAATTTTCGATCCTCTGTTTTTTCATACGTCATTTGCAGCTTGACATTTTCACAAGCAGCCATAGTTTCATTTTTTGGCAATCTCGCTGATATTGGACTTCATGCTTCTATACTGGTTAGTCTTTTGATCCAATCAACCAATCTGAGGCAGTTTTTGTTTTGTACCAATAACTTAAATGCATCTCAGTTTTTTATCGGAATACTTTTACTTATAATTTCATTAAACTTATTTGGTTTACTTTTAAATTGAAAGTTTTAGTCGTTGGTGATCACCCTCATCTTACTCGGATTATCAATTTCTATTTGGTTCGTTTATAAATCTTACATCCTTAACCGACTCTCAAGTGTGCCTATTAAGGGCAGCTTGTCTTGGACTATTGATATGCTGACCTATGTTTGATTTGCCAACTGCAGTACTATTTAAAAGCCAGATTTCAATTTGACAAGGATAGGTTTGCCGATATAATGGTGATTTTTGGGGTTGCTTCGACTATTTCACAGGCATGTCATGCTATTTTATTCTACTCCGTTTCTTCATTTCTTTCCATGTTAATTTTCCCGTTTAGAATATGTTAAAAAGAATAAATAGCACCCTAATTTTATCTGCCTTAGCTTAAATTTTTCAATGCGTTGATGATAGGACACTATCCATCTTTTTCCCGCGTGTGTTCTTATCATTGAACGAATCATTGCAGGTATTTTTAATCCCAATCTTAGTTCCTGTTCTAGAAGAGGGCAGGCTGCTCTCAATTGGGCTCTTTTTCTTCTGCCTTCAGGTAAGCTCTCTACCATTGTTCATATTTTTAAACTTGATAATTGTGAATGTTATTCTAATAATCTGATTTCATGCAAAGAAGTTTGAAGATTACTCATGGAGATGCTTAAATATTTTTTAATGGTTTTGAATGCAGATGCTTCTTTACAGCTTTGCTTGGGCTGATTGGGTACTTCTTTGCTACTAAACTTTTAATAAATGTAGTTCATTATTTTTTAGTTTACTGTATTGATTTGAATTTCATCTCTGCTTCATAAATTACATCATGTCATGAAATGATCAACTTTGCTGTAATTATCAGGTTATCTATGTTGGTGCAATGCTTTCCATTTTGTTCATTTTCTGGCAACCTTGCGTGAGTGTCAAACTTCTTTATAATCTATTACTTTAGATCAATAATTTGATTGAACTTATTTTATTTCTCATTTGTAATCCACAGTTGCAAAGCATTGTGTCGAAACAAGTTGGTGCAAGTGAGCAGGTTAGTTTTCAAGAACAGCTTCAACATAGTCAATAGTCTCTCAGCAATTCATTGGTTATTTTATTTTATAATTTTTATTAATGGAATGGGCGTTTCATTAGTTTGTTAATATTCACAATTATATTCATCTCACTAAAAGAAGTGTTGCAGTTTTTGTGCAATTATATTTATGGATTGAATCAAAACCATGGCAGCAAGGGAAAAGATAATCCCATTTGGATAGAAACTATCTAATATACCAATTCATTGATATATCAAAAATACCAAATATAACCTGACTATTTATTGGAATTGTCCAATGAATTCTAAGTAACTAATTGATAATTAACAACTTAACTTAACCAATACACTAATTCAAAATGAATAACCACATAATATTACATTTACCCCAACTTCAAAAAGCAAATTGTCTTTGAGTTTTAGGTAGAGAGAGACAAAAGAAGAAACTATAGCTGGTTTTGGTGGATGAAAATGGATTGAACTAACAACAATGGCTCTCTAAAACTCTAAATGATTGACATGTCACAAGCTTTCAAATACAACTTAACTTTAGCTTTTTATAGCTTTGAACGAAAATGGAAATGGCTAATGACAAATCAATTTATAACATCAGAATATATAACCAGATTTTAGCAAAATTTGACTTTTGTTGTAATCAAATCAAAATATGTAATCAGATTTTTTACGAAATCCATTCTTGGCTTTCGTCTTTTTAGCATAACAATATTCCTGGGTTTGATTGATAATCAGGGTAAGGCTCAAGGATGCATTTCAGGCATATCTTTATTTGCGTATGTTGTCTCTCCATTAGTATTCTCCCCTTTAACAGGTAAATTGCTTAATTCTGCTGTATGTAGTACAATGCAACAGCCAAATACGACAACACTAATTACAAACCGGTTTTGGTATTTTCAGCTTTGTTTCTTTCTGAAAACGCTCCATTTTATTTCCCTGGATTTAGCATTCTATGCGCTGGATCTTCTGCGGTAAGAATCTTGTTTCCATTCCATTAATCAATGCCTATAGCTGCTTTGCTAGATGGATTTAGGTTTAAATTTATATTTAAGTATCGTGATTTGGGCGTGTTTTTGACAAATGTTAAAAACTTTCCGAACCGAAAGGTCCTTACTTTTATCACATGGTTAAAATTTCCAAAATGTCCTTGCTCTTAGCATATGTTAACTAGTTTCTTATTTGGTGCATTTTTCTTTGAATGTTAATATATATATATATATGCTCTGTTTCATCTTGGATTCCCCCCTCCCTCCTCAAGTCATGGCTTTAATAATGTTCTGTCAATTTACATTTTTAAGATGTCGGATATATAGAGTTTAACTTTTTACTAATTTTTGTTAGGATAATACTTGGGTTACATCTCATTAAGCACCCATGTTTATACATCTCATTTTATTATTCACAAAAAAAAGAATTAAAATATTTTAAAAAAGAAATATGAAGTGCAAAATTATGATTAGACAATTTGGTCGAATGTACAAAGATATGTGTGGTCCGTAATACACCCAAGTATTTTTCTTTTCTTTTATTTCTAAAGAAAACACATTACTCACATTTATTAATGGTGGTATTGATATAATTAAACTATAAAAATTATACTAACATTTTTTAAATTATAAGGACATGATAGAGGTTAAAATGATATATAATTTGATCATGAACTTATTTTTATTATATGCAAAATGGTTATGATTTGTTTTGTGGCAGATGATTGCATTTGTTCAAAGTATCCTGATGAGGGCTCCTATTAAAGCCATGGAAACCAGTAGCAGCAGCCATGGGGAAGCCTAAGTTCTTCCCCTGCTCATATTTTTATCGTTAAAATTTGTAAATCTTTGATTGTTTATTTAAAAAGAAATTAAGGGACGATAATATTTCTTTCCCTAGATATATTTAATAATATTTTATCTATTTCTCTCTCATCTCACGTCCTCTTCTATCTCCTTCCTCCATGGCTAATGCTCGCACTTCTCTCTCGAATCAAAACGAGGAAGAGTTCCTAATGCGAGGGAGTGATATTCCTCGTTTTAGATTGAGAGAGAAGGACGTGGCGTGGATGAAAGGTAGCTCGAGGAGGAGGGAGAAAGAATTTTTTTTTTTTTTTTTTTTTTCTTGATTAGATATAGAACATGTCTAAGAGTGATTCTAAAATGGTTAAAATCATATTTGTCATTTTAAAATCACTCTTAAAATACTTGTATTCATTCACAATCAATTTTAGTAGTATAAAAATATGTTTAAAATTGTAGAATTAACAATGAATTAATTTTGATTGACTCGAAGTAATTTTAAATATGACAAAAATGATTTTAGTTATTTCAAAATCACTCCCAAGTACGCACGTTATCAGTTTTCTCATAGCAAAAAATGATGATAATGATTAGGGCTCGTTTGATAACTATTTTGTATTTGTTTTTTTGTTTTTGAAAATTAAGCTTATAGATAGTATTTTCACCTTCAAATTTCTTTCTTCATTATCTATATTTTACCAATGGTTTAAATGAATCGAGTCAAATTTTGTAAATTAAAAGACATAATGGTTGCCAAACTTGTCGAAGTAAACAATTTTTTCAAATCTCATGGGTTAAAATGGTATTATGTTGGTATATATGTTTTGAGTTTCATTCCAACTTAGTTCTTAGGTTCTCAATGGTCCAAATTTAGTTGATGTATTTTCAATATATCTAAAAGTAGTTTTTTTTTTTTTTTTTCAAAGTGAGCATAGGTAATTGATATGACATTCTTTCTTAAGAAGGTTTGATCTTCCCTACCATTGTTGTAAAAAAAAAATAATAATAATAAGTTTTTGAATTTTTTTTAAAAAAGAATTATTTATTTATCTTTTTTAGAAACAAAGCTTGCACGGCTCCTTGATGAATCCTACAAGCGTCAAATAGAAAGAGGGTGGATCTACTTACAAGCTACGCATCAATCATCTTTGCTCTTTCTTTACTTCTATAGGAGAAAGCAACCCTAAACTCATAATGGACTTCTATATATTCTTTTTCCCTTTCTTGTTTTCTTGTTTTAAATTCATTTTTTATACTTTAACAATAGTTTTTTTTTTTAAAAAAAAAAGTGAGTTAAGAAGAGCAGTCCTCGAGGTGCACCCTATTTGTAGTCTCATTCAATCGAACCAAAAAAAAAAATCAAAAAACATATTAAAAGAGGATAAAAAACAGTTTATCATATATAGATTATTGTTGGACAGTTGAGTGAGTTGAAAAAAAAAAGATGAGGCCTAGAATGCATTTCAAGTTTTTTTTTTTTTTTTTTTTTTCATTCATGAAATTGAGAGAAGTAGTTTTGGATGATGTGGTAGGTAAACAAAAAATTAGACTCATTGTGCTAGATTTCAATGCATTTGTGTAATATTTCTTATGTTTTCTTTTCTTTTATTTGAGTTTAACATATGGAGGTAGGGGATTTGAATCTTTTACATCAATCAAGATATGTTTTATGTTACGTGAAGAATGTTCATGTTAACAAATTTTTCATATGTTTAATGCATAATTTCATAGTTCTTTTTAACCATTATATAATTTTGATTCTTCCTTAAACAATGATGCTGCATATAGATAGTTGCAACTTTTTATTTATATAGTAAAAAAATAAACATAAACGTTTTTTTTTTTAGAATTGACTCGTGACAAATTTTTATTAGGGTATTTTCTGGATTTCTTCTTTATCCTTACAATCTATGCACAAGAATTTAGATCTAATTTGATGAATTTAAAAGTTAAATTAATATATTTGATCAAGTTTAATGGCTATTTTGTTCTTCAATTTTTTTTCTATTTTTTTATGCGGAAAATTTGAAGGAATCTGTAATTTCTATGTATTGAATAAAAGTAAAGAAAAAAATGGAGAACATACTAAACCATTGAAGACTATATAGATTGTCTTCAAAGATCACTATAAATAAATCACATTCACATACATAAATATTTTTGAAAAATGGTATAAATCACTGAAACTATAAAATAGTAGTTATCCCATATTGGAAAAGTTTAAGGAAATGATGAACTTCAAATGCTATAAAAAAAGTTAATGACTCTAATTTCAAATGGTTTAGTTAACTTTCCTTTTTGTATTTTTTAGTTTGAGAGTAAGGAAACAAGACGTGAGCGATAAAAGTTTAAGGGAGTGTTCTTGTAATTGAAATTAGGAGGAGAGTTTTCTATCGTTGCAACAATTTTTCACAGAGTGAATCTCTTTCTGGTGGATCGTGATTTTTCTCTGATTTTAGAGTTGTCTTATGTTTCCTAATTTTATTGTTTTCTTTAAATTTCTCAATTAATCTCGGCTTATTCTAGTGAACTGTTTTTACATTCTTAGCTCCATCATCAATAACCTATACGATATTTTAAAAATAAGTTTTAAATATTAGATCATTTTATCTTTTATCTTTTTTTAAAAAAAAAAAATTGAATATATTGCATAGATATATTTGACACAAAATTAAAAGTTTAAAAAGTTATCCAACATCTTACGACCTACTAGATATTTTTAAAGTTAAAAAAACCAAATAAACACACATTAATTAATTAATTATTATTATTTGGAAAAAGGCTAACTAAAATTGACCCACGTTTTATGGTCTTTTCCCCTCTTACAAGAAGATAGCCATTACATGGGTAAGTGGATTAGGATTACACAATAGCCTGCAAGTTTCAGTTCATAAAAGGAGAAAGACAGGCAGACAGAAAGAAGGAAAAACAGAACAATGGAAGAAATTTGGAAGCTTAGCCATTTGTTGGTGACAGTATTTCTATACACTTTTGCAACCATGATGATCACTCCGGCCATTACAGATGTCACCATGTCCGCTCTGTGTCCCGGTCAAGACGAGTGTTCTCTCGCCATTTACTTCACCGGCTTTCAACAAGTCGTAAGTTTTCTACGATGGAACTAACAAAGTCGTAACTTCCTATCTATGACGAATAATCCGAATAATGTTGTATGTTTGAGGTATATAGGTGACAGGACTTGGGGCATTGCTAATGATGCCATTGCTAGGAAACTTGTCCGACAAGTTTGGGAGGAAGACTTTGCTCACCATTCCCATGGTTCTTACCGTAATTCCCCTCGGTTAGTTGTTGGTTGCCCACTCTCTTCTCTCATTAGTCTAAACCTCTTCTTTTTCGTTTGGTAACGGTAAATTTAATCTTACATTAATAAGTTTAACATTTTTTTTTCTAAGTCAAATTCTTCATTTGATTACAGGAATATTAGGGTATGGAAGGTCGAGGGATTTGTTCTACATTTATTTTGTGTTGAAGTGTGTGACGAGTACGATTTGTGAAGGGAGCGTTCAGTGCTTGGCCATTGTTTATGCGGTAAGAATCTTTTCCCACATCAACCGTTTTTTAGATCTCTTTTTCCCTAATATATCATTTTGACATATCAAAAGAGAGTGATCCCTCTACTAAATTTCTAAAACAACGTGTAGAGTAAAATTTTTGAGTGATTCCTCTCCTAAATTTCTAAATCGTGTATTATTATTGTTATTTTTATTTTTAAAACTTTATTTTTAAGTGGGCATAACTATTATTCATCTTTTAAAATTCTACTATAGTACTTATATCTTTTGGACTATATTTTTAAGTGGCATAATTTCTCTTTCAAAATCCTTCTTAAATTTAGTGATTTATTGTTATGTCATTTGAACTTATTTTAGTTAATTTTTATATTCATAATTGAAAATCATAGATTGAGAAAATACTAAGACATTGAGGACTAATATATATGGTTTAATTTTCATTTCTATCTCTAAACTTTTCAAATTATTTTTATTTCTATTTAAATTTATTTTAGATTAACAAATTAACGACATAATTTCAAATATATCAAAGATTGATGGCACAATTCTCGACCTTCACATTTATTAAAATATAAAAAAGAAAAAAAAATTAAGATGTGTATTAATGTGCTAAGGTGTGACTTGTGAGCATGTATTTAAACCACATGGGTTAAACCCAATATTATATAAGTGATTTTATTTTTTGGGAAAAATAATATAATAAATATTCATAACGGTTGATTCTCTAGAAGTTAGGGTACTAAAACATATATTATGGAAGTTTTTTTTTTCTTTTTTCTTTTAATAATATATAGGGAAAGAAGATTGAACCTCTAATTTCAAAATTGATAGCACTTGGTTTTAGTTCAACTATACTCATTTTGGCATATATTATGAACGTTCTATCATCTATGAGTCAAAATGTTTTTTTTTTTAAAAAAAAGAGAACTAGTAATTGAAATAGATATTTTTTTTTAAAAGAGACCAAAATAGGACAAATCTTAAAGGTTAAAAATCAAATAAAGATTTGAATATAAGATATATTCACCCCAAGGTTATATAACGATTTTGATCTCTAAATTTTTATTTTTATGTCTAATAAGTATATAAATTTAAAAAGTATGTAACAGGTCCATAAATTCTCAATTTTAGGGCTAATAGGCCTCTTAACTTTGAAAGTTTCAAAAGAAGTATTTGAAGTTTGTCTAATAGGTCCATGATATAACATTTTTTAAATTGTTGTTTTGTATATTTTATTAAATAATCAAAATATCTTTACCTAAGTGAATGGAAGAATAAATAGATAACAAGAAAAAAAAGGAAAATAGTAAAAAATAAAACAATATAGGAAAGGAAAATACTAACTAGTAGAATTAGGATTTATAAACATAAACCATAATTTAAGTTACATAAAAACTAATGAATTTATTATACATCAAATTAAATTTTGTGTTTAAGAATAAATCACTTAAACATTTTATTTTATATTCAACACATTCATAAAAAATGTCAAGTATTTCAAATTTTCAGAAACACATTTAAGTAAAAAATCATAAACTTATTACTTAGGGTTAAACACTATTTCTATTTGCTCGTTTTAGTTTTTATATTTTTAAAATGTTCATTTTAGTTCATTTTATTTTCTATACTCTTGAAATATTCGTTTTGATGATTATATTTTTAAAAAATAACTATTTTAATTTCTTTTTTTCTGTTTTTATTTCGTTTGTAAGAGATTAAAATGAACATTTTGAAAGTACAGATAAAAATAAACAAAAATTGTAAAATTATAATTTGAGTAGATGACGTTAATAGAATGACACGTGTACGTCCAAAATTCCGTTAGAAATGTACGTCCAAAGCCCCAACCACTTAAATGGCTTTCTTCCTGGCTCCTGTCCGTTTTAGCAGTTGTCAATTTGGCTGCTTCAAGCCGACGCCCTAAACCCTTGTTGGACGCCATGGCCATTCACTCATTACTTTGGGTATATCTCTGTAATTACAGGCCGACAATGTACCGGAACACCGGCGAGCTTCTGCATTCGGACTGCTATCTGCCATTGGATCCTCTGCTTTCGTCTGCGGGACTTTCTGTGCTCGTTTTCTCTCCATTCCATCCACTTTTCAGGTACTCTCTGCTTTCTTTCTCTGAAATTTCATTTCTGCTCTGTTTTAAACATATCGTCGACTTCCTGAATAGGTAGCGGCTTCCACGGCAGCTGTGGCGGCAGTTTACATGAGGATTTTCCTTACCGATTCTGTCGCCGATTGCAATCTTTCTGCTTTCTTACTGTCTGGGGAGAATGTAGAGTCTGTTTCGTCGGATCTAATTTCGCCTAAGAAAGAACAGATTATTACGGCTTTGCCTTCAGTGAAGGACCTTTTTGCACTGTTGAAGACTAGGTACTTGTTCATTTTTATGGACTTACATTTTGGCCTTCCATTTAGTTTCTATTTGGTTTTTTAAGTTTCGAAAATATCATGTTTGATCCGGCATTTGAATTTGATTTCTAATTGTACCTTAATGTTTGAAATTGGTTTCAAATAATTTTTGAGGATTAAAAAAAAAAAAGAGAATACTCCAACCCATTTGGAAAATATATATCCGCAATGTATTAATTGGTTTCACGTCAATATTTCATTCAGTCAACTAACACCGAAATTCTGGTAAGAGGCAAACCAATTTCTGACTACAAATACCAATTAGAGATCGAATTCAAACTCTGGAAACTTTAGATATTAATTAGAGATCAAATTCAAACCTTGAATCAAACATCCCAATTTTGAGATGTCAAGATTTAAATAGAAACTAGAATTAAATTTCAAGTGTTAGTTTCGAAAACTCCAAGTTCTAGAGACTAAAAGTGTGCCTATCCATTTCTTTTCCATCTTGTCATCGTTTTTTGATATTTTCCTTCTTGTCATACCATTTTGTGGCATATTGCAGATGGTCTTTGAATAAGAGCAGGATCTATTGACGTTTGTATTTAGTAATCTAACCATTGATAAATAAGTATAAATAGGAGTTCAAGTTACACTCTCGCTTTTGAGTAATCTCGTAGTCATGGAGTTTGGACCAAATTGTTTGCTTATGGGGAAATCTTGAGTTTCTTCTTAAATTTTCAATCCTCTTTCTTTTGTTCGTTGTTTGCAGCTTGACATTTTCACTAGCGGCCATTGTTGCATTTTTTGGCAATCTTGCTGATGTTGGCCTTTATGCTTCTATACTGGTTCGTCTTTTGGTCCAAGAATCTATTCTGGGTTAGCTTTTGTCAATTTTTTATCAATGACTGAAATCCATCTCAATTATTCGTGGGAAAACATTTAGTTGTAATTTCATTGAACTTATTTTGGTTTACTTTTAAATAGAAAGTTGTCGTTGGTGATCACACCTCATCTTACTCAGATTATAAACTTTTGTTTGGCTCAATTATAAATTTTACATCCATAACAGACTTTCAAGCGTTCTATTGAATTTCAAATGAGTAGCTTGTCTTGGACAATCAATGTGCTAACCTATGTTTGATTTCCCAACTGCAGTACTATTTGAAAGCCAGATTTCACTTTAACAAGGATTCGTTTGCTGATTTGATGGTGATTTCTGGGGCTGCTTCGACTATTTCACAGGCATGTCATGTTATTTTGTTTTAGTCTGTATCCATTTCTTTCTGTGCATTTTTCCTATGTATCTGTTTAGAATATGTTAAAAAGAATAAATAGTACCCTAACTTATCTGCTTGAGCTTAAGTTTTTCGACATAGTGGTGATAGGGCACTATCCAGCTTTGTTCCATATGTGTGTTCTTAGTTCTTACCATTACATGAATAATTGCAGCTGCTTTTAATGCCCATCTTGGTTCCTGCTCTAGGAGAGGACAGGGTTCTCTCAGTTGGGCTTTTTTTCAACTGCATTCATGTAAGCTTTCTAATGTTCTTCTTGCTTCTAGACTTAAAAGTTATGAATGTATTCTAATAATCTAGGAAGCACATATACTTCTAATTGTGCAGAGAATCGATATCAGATACGGATACGATATGGATACGTCCAGATACGTGGCAGATACGTGTCTGATACGTGATTTGAAGTATCCAATTTTTTTATTTTTATTTTTAATTTTCAGATACGCGTATCTGCTTCCAGATACGTGAAGGGGATACGTGGGTCAATTTTTTATTTCAAATTTAAGCCTAACCATTTAAAAAGCCCAACCTACAACCCATTTTATTTTAATGCATGTTTAAGAGTGATTTTAAAATCATCAAAAATCATTTTTTTTTTCATTTTTAAAATCACTCGAAAACACAATTTTAATTACTTAAAATTAATTTAATTTTCAATTTTACACTTTTAAATGTAATTTCATATCATCAAAATTAGTTTTGAAGAATTAAACATGTCTCATGGTGATTTTGAAAATGACAAAAGTGATTTCAACCATTTTAAAATTACTTCCAAACATAAAAGTCCACTTAAATTGAGCAATCCAAAACAAAATAAATTAAAAATGATAAAACATAATTTTTTTAAAAAAAAACCCGAAACGTAATTAAATCTTCATTCTTCCCTTCTCTCTCACTATTTGAATCATGATTCACACTTCCTTCATCCTCAACTTCATTATTCAATCTTCATCTTCTACTTCTTTTCTACCGTCTACTTTAGTCACTCAACAATCACTCGACGTTACTAGATTTTTTTTCAAGTTTTCACTCTCTTCTTGAATCTATTATAATCTAACTTAAAATATGTATTATAACAATTAATTAGACATTATATATATATATATATATATCGCCGTATCGTATCGTATCTGTATCATGTATCCGTATATGTGTCTGTGCTTCTTAGCTAATAATTCAATTTCATGTTAATAAATTTGAAGATTACTCTATTCTTGGATGGTTAAATTTGTTTAATTGGTTTTGAATGCAGATGCTTCTTTACAGTTTTGCTTGGGCTGACTGGGTACTTCTTCTTTGCAACTAAGTTGTCAATGAAGTTTAATTCTTTTTAATAAATTTAGTTTCTTATTTGGTTAATTATTTTCTATATTGCTGCATTGATTTGAAGTTCAGACTCTTCTTCATAAATTGCATCATGCCATGAAATGACTAACTTTGCCATAATTGATCAGGTTGCCTATGTTGCTGCAATGTTTTCCATATTCTTTATTTTCTGGCGGCCTTGCGTGAGTGTCAAACCTCTTGATCATCTAGAGTTTATTATTCTCGATTGATAATTTGATTGCACTAAATTTATTTCACATTTGTAATCCACAGCTACAAAGCATAGTATCAAAGCAAGTTGGTGCCAGTGAGCAGGTTAGTTTTCAAGAGTAGCTTCAACATAATCAATAGTTTTTGGGCACTCATTGGTTACTTTTATTTTACAATTTAATTAATGGGATGAGCATTTCATTAGTTTGTTGATGTTGGTTATTATCTTTATCTCCTTAAAAGAAGTTCCAGTTTCTGTGCAACTCTGTTTATGGATTGAGACAAATCCATAGCAGGAAAGATAAATAAACCCATCCGGACAGGAACTATGATACAGTGCTCTAAGAACTTGCCTTGGAATCTACCAAACACACCTCAACACCTTTGCACAACTTGGATCAACCCAAAGTGATAGTTTGAAAGGATTAGCTTATGGTCAAAGACCAAGAGATAAGACTAGTTCCTGTCTCGAAAGTTGAAACACTCCACAAGTTTGGTGACCAACCAAATTTGAATGCCTTAGGACATGCAACAACCTAAACACAAGGCTTGCAGAAGGGCAGAATGCAATCAGATAATTCTAGCGAGAGAACTCAAATTTTATTCAACTTAAACTGTGTAGAACAAGAGCCTCCATTGGGTTTATTCATATAGTTAAGGGATTTCATCTAACTTCTTAAATCATCTTATAATAAAAATAATTTAAAAACCTATTCTTAAATTAATTATATGCTAGAAATAATATAGTCAAAAGATCTTGACTGGTTGAAAAATCAAATTAGTTACTAGAAGGATCCAGCAAAATGGGTGTGTGGGGAGTGGCCTTGGTGTGTCACGGGCAGATTGTCTGGGGCTGAGTATGTGGGCATGCAAGGTGGGGAGGTAGGCACTCGGTTATTCGCTCAAGGCAGGTCCAAGACAAGGGAATTAACCGATCAACTTTAATTGAAAATTTAAAACTAAACTAAACTAAACTAATCGAGTATATCATAAATATAATAAACAACCAGATTATTATACATTTATGATTTACCCCAAGGGGAGAAAAAAACCCATCCTAGAGTTTAGGCAGAGAGAAACAAAAGAAGAAACTCTAGCTGATTTTGGTGGATTACAACGGATTGAACCAACAGATCTCTCAAACTCCAGTTGATTGGCATGTCACAAGCTTTCAGATACAACTAAAATTTGGCTTTTTACAGCCTTGAATGGAAATAGAAATGACTAATAATTGCTAAAATACCTATGGATAAGATAGCAAAGTACTTAAATTAATATTAATAATTCAATCAAATCAATTTACAAATTCAAAATATGTAACCATATTTTTTAAAAACCCCCTTTGACTTGATTTTTGTTTAACAACCTGGATTTGATTGATTGTTAGGGTAAGGCTCAAGGATGCATTACAGGCATATCCTCATTTGCCAATGTTGTTTCTCCATTGGTATTCTCCCCTTTAACAGGTAACTTTTGCAACATATAATGCAACGCAGCAGCCAGAGAGGACAACACTAACAGAGTTTTGGTATTTTCAGCTTTGTTTCTCTCGGAAAACGCCCCATTTTATTTCCCTGGATTTAGCATCATGTGCGCCGGATCTGCTGCTGTAAGAATCTTTTTCCCACTACATTAACCGATACCTATAGCTGCTCAATTTCTATTATAGTATTATGATTTGAGTATGGTTTGATTAATCTTAAATTTATTTTTTGTTCCTAGCTTCAATATTTTGTCGTTTTCTGGTGTTGGAATGATCGTTATTGGTCTGTGCATTAACAATGATTGCCCAGACTTCAGTGTGTCCCCCTTGGAATGAAGAGGTTCTTTATGAATGACAGAGGAAAGTTGTTCCTGGCTTCAGTTTTTCTTGAACTCTTTTTGCCATCTTTAGGTAAAAGAACTACTTTGGGGCTCATCCAAGTAATTTCATAGGTGTTGTCTCTTCCTCTGTGCACGGTTTATAGATCATGTTGCCAAGGTTGCCCTAGCAAAATATGACAAACATTCATATCAAGTAAATCACAAAGTTCCTTGTAGTGATTTCCAATTGAAAGAGGAATAGTGCAAGTAAAACTTATCTGGGCCTCCTTTCTTTATCCAGCCAATTTTTTATGGTTGAGGATGCAGATCAGTCTTTTAACCAGCTTAAGAGATTCAATATTCTCAATACTTCCATTATCTATGATGACATTGCAAACCTTACTATTGACCGTGCATCTTGTTCAGAATAAAGCATGTCTACACAAAAACTCTTTGGAGGACACATGACAGTTGGTCTCTCCTTCATCCCATTCTACAAATGTTGCATCTTCTTCTGAAAAGCCCTCATTCTCACCTAGATCTAGCTCTCCTTTGAAGACCATTCATTTGGCAAATGTCCTTGTTGACCACAGCGGAAACACTTTCCTAAGTTTGACCTTTGATAAGTATTATTTCCTCCCTTTTTGCTCGGAACTTCTGGAATCCTGACTCCCTGATTTGCTTTGGGTTGAGGATCATCTCTTGTTTTGCTTGTAGACGTGCTTCCGGTTCGGAATTGTTTCAAAATGTTTTATTGGTTTTTTTTGGATAAGCGGAATGTTTTATTGATAAAAGGTTTCGGCTTCAGAATGTTTTATTCATAAAGTATACTGAACCTAAACTTAGAAACAAACTAAATAAAACTAAATAAAACGAAATTACCACATGGTAACTTGCAACCAACCTAAACTACGGCCAGGAGAATTGAAAAAACCTTTAACAACTTGTGTCAAACTTGAAGAAAATGACAAAATATTGAAGCTAAAAATAAACTACATCACCCAGGCAAAGAGTGTCAACCCATTATTACTTTGTGTTACTCAAGAAATCAGGATATAGTAATGGTAGTATTAATGATGCTGAGTGAGATGTAACTAAACTATAAGGGGCTGTTTTCGACATTGAGTTGACATTGAGTTGAGATATGATGTCTGAAGTTGAGATATAATTTTTAAAACTTTTCTTTCTCTATTTCTTTCTTTTTTGGCAATGAACAACAATTAACCTATTACATTTCTTGTAGAAATATGGTTAAATAAAATAAGAAATTAAAACGAAATCAAAACTTTTGATTCCAGCTAACTTTTCTCCATGAATTTCATTATCATCCTTCTTTTTCTTCCTACTATTGTTGCTCTATATTTTACTATGTCATGATTTCTTTTTAATTAAATCTCCCTATTATCGTAGCAGTTAATGGAATGTCACCATATTTCTTTAACAGTTTCACTTTCATTTCCTCTAAATTTGGAGGATCATCAGATAACAAATCTTTATTTTTTACTAATTCTTGTTGGAAAAATTTATAGGAAAAAAAAATCATTTTATGGTTTTTTTTTTTTTTTTTTTGTTATATGTTACAAAGTTTTCAACTACATATATACTTTTCGTCTATACACATCTAGATGTGTATAAGAGACAGGCTCAGAGAGTAGTCTGAGATGGGGTATGACAGTTACATACTTCCTAACTACATATATACTTTTCGTCTAAATATTCTTAACACATTTGATATGTGAATTCATTACGTATAAATATTGCACTTAATGTAGACAAAATAATGTTTTTTTTTATATAATTAACAACCCTACAACTTACTTTAATAATCATCAATCTTATAGTAGTCGGAAGTGGTTGTCAAAGTTGATTATCGAAGATAATTTTTGTTGGAGTTTGTAGTCGGAGGTGGTTATTGGAGCCTGAAGTTGGTCAGATGAAGGTGTATTGGAGTTGGTAGTCGAAGTTTGTCATCGGAAGTGGTTTTCGAATCTCGAAGTTGGTCGGGCGAAAGTGGTCGTTGAAGTTGATCATCAAAGATGATTTTTGCTGGAGATTGTAGTTGGACGTGACTATTGGAGCCCAAAGTTAGTCGCATGAAGGTGGTATTAAAATTGATTGTCGGAGTTTGTAGTCGATGGGGGTTATCAAAGCCTCGAGTTGGTCGTTGGAGTTGCTCGTTCAAAGGTGATCATCGAAGGTGATTTTCATCAGAGTTTATAGTCGGAGCCTACGAAGATGGCTGTCGGAGTTGGTTATCGAAGTTTGTTGTCGGAGCCAATTGGTCGTCGGAATTGGTAGCGTGAAGGTGGTCGTCGGAGTTGGGTCACCGAAGGTGGTTGTCGAAGACTAGAATTGGTTATCGGAGTTGGTCGCATGAAGGTTGTCGGAGCTCGAAGTTGGTCGCCAGAGCTGTCATCAGAGGTGGTTGTTGGAATCCAGATTTCGTAGTCAAAATTTTCATTGGAGGTGGTCATTGGAGCCCGGAGTTGGTCGTTGGAATTTTCATTGGATGGGTGGAGCCATTAAAAACATGAGAAAGAAGGGAGAGTTAGGAGGGTTGGTAAAGTATACTAACTCAACTCTAACAATGAGTTGGTATATTGTACCAACTCAACTCAACTCATGATTTGGTATATTATACCAATTCAACTCAACTCATGTTGGTGAGCCAAACACCCCTAAGAGTTATGTAATATTTTTAAAATTACAAGGATATGAATATGACATATTTAATCAACAGATTTATTTTTATGAGTAAAGCTTTAGTGCATCTCAAAATGTACCCATCTTTGTGCATCACTCTTTGATCACACACAACAAAGAAAATTAAAAATATATTATATAAAAAAGTAGAAAGTTTTTGTTATGTGGCAAATTGTAATTGGATAATTAGGTGAGATGCACAAAAATGAGTATGACTTAGAATTCGTCAAGTATTTTTATATTTTTATTATAGGCAAAATGATTATATTTAATCCTTTTTGCCCATTATGCTCCCTATGAAGGACATATTTTATTTTATTTTGTGGCAGATGATAGCATTTGTTCAGAGTATCATGATAAGATCTCCTATCAAAGCCAGCAGTAGCACTAGCGGCCATATGGAAGCCTAGTTCTTGTTCCTCTGCTTCCTCTGCTCATATTTTTGAATAGATTTTCCTAAGGGTTTTTTTTTTTTTTTTTTTTTTTTTTTTTTTTTTTTTAATAGAAATTTATAAGTTACTTGCAAAAACAATGTTGATGGTCGATCATTTAATTTGAATGGCTATTTATAATTCTGGAAGGAAAAATAATTTCTGGTAAGGAATATGACATACATTTAATATGTATTTATTATATGTTTTAACTTTTCATTGTTTTTCTTTTTCAAATATGGCAAGAGCTTACTTTTATTGTATTTGTACTTGAGCTGGAATTTGATTAGGATATTTTCGTTAATTTTTGAACATTCCAATCTAATAAAATACATAGTTAAATTATACCATTAAATAAATGTCTCCATCATTATAATGAGGTAAATTATGAAAAAATAGGACACGAGAATAGTAAAATAAAAGAGCAACGATAAGAAAGGTCTACTTAAAATATTCCATGTTGAGATATGCCTAAATTTCTTTTATCAGTTAAACTCCTGTATATTAAGTTATTTATAGATACATCATTCAAAGAAAGAGATTTTTAGGAAGATTTGAATAATATATATTATGTATAAGTCGAAACCAATGGGATATTGCAAATATTTATAAATATATTATTATCTATATTGTCTATATTTAGGGTTAGATTTCTCATTTAATTTTTTTTTATTTTTTTTTTTTTGTTTATGATACATTTTACTATACCACAAGATTAAAGGTAGTGGATCATGGTGAAGGAATGAGGGAGAAATGTATAGTGTCCGTTGGTGAAGTTACCATCTCTATTTGTCTTCAATCTCATCCTAGTTGTGAAGGCTGAAGCAAATGGAACTTATGCAAATTTTCAGGCATGGTGTTCTACACATTTCATCATCTTTTATGTGCAAATTGTTAGCAAACACCGGTAGAAGTTCTACATTCTAATTGTAATCACAGTCATGGAAGCAAATTAAAGGGTTTGACGAGTTTCTCTTTTAAGGTTGAGATTAAAGGGTAAGATAGATTTTGAATTTCAAAAGGAGTGCACTTTACAAAGCCATCGAGGTCGGTTAATTTTAATTTTTGCATACAATTATTATTAAAAATCTCATATGTATATACCGTTGTGATCCCATATAGGTCCTATAAATCATCTACATATACCATTATAATCCCATTTTTATTGAATATTATTATAAGTTTACATATGTACTCCATATTATTTATAATGTAACACCTTGTATTTATCCATTATAACGACCCGAACCCCTAGAACTCAAGTTAGGCCGTTACTAAACACATGCATGCATGGAACTTAAAACGACATCCTTTTATAGTGAAATAAATAAATAAGTTGAATTCACAAGACCTTCATTAAATTTAGATATTAAAAACAGACGATAGGATACCCATAAATTATAAGTGATAATAAATAGGTCTGAAAACAAATCTTAATAGTAAGTTTCAAACATCAAATTGAAAGTTGAAAAACATGGAAAGAAATCTAAATATCATGACCGAAAGCATAAAACTGGTCCCCAATGGGTCGTTCAAGGATTCCTCTTGTCATTCATCAGTGCGTCCTTACCCTTACCTGAAACATAAACATGAGAAAGGGTGAGTATAAAATACTCAGTAAGTAACCCCACTACTGGGGTCGGGCTAGGCATCTATGTCCTCTAGATGCCTACCTCTGGTGGAACATAAAAATTGCTCTAGTCCTCATGGGACACATACATACATGCAAAACTGGTTTCTATTCTACTGTAGTTAAGTGTACCCACTACCTCTGGTGAATCCCCAAGGAAACACAATATTTGATGAATCCCGAAGGAAACACAATCTGGTGAATCCCGAAGGAAACACAATTTGGTGAATCCCGAAGGAAACACATACCTAGTGGGCATCTAACTAATCAGTAAAGTCACTATCACAGTCTCAACATCACAATTATTACAATATGGTTTTATAACATACATATACACCTCAACACATGGCTATACAACATGCATATATGCCTCTATATCTTCATATCAAATACACTCTTAGGGAATCAAGTATCATTTCTTACTAGCATGCAAGTCTCTATGTGCACAAATAAATCTTTCAGATTCTCATACAAGAACATATATTGGTCATACTATACTATTCATCTATCATGTTATCGTTTTGTCATAATATTCATCTATCATGCTGGCATATATCTAGTGTCTAGCTCATGGGCAGTTCCAGTAGTAAGATTACTTACTTCGATATTAGGTTGAACCAAAAAACAATTCAATCTTTGTGAAATTCTTGAATCCTTAATCGAGCCAAATATTTGAGCAACTAACCCCTTCTAATCTCCACAATCTTTGAATTAAATCCTAGTACATAAAAAAAAAAAAAAAAATTAACATTTAGGTTCACACCTAAGCGTTTAATCACGCCAACATCAGCAACAAAACTTAATAACTTAATTCGTATAAATTACATTCAAACTGAACAAGTCACAAAGCCCCAAATCTTACCAAAATTCTTGCCAAAATCACCTTAACTCTGCTTGACAGCATGCTAACGACCTTTTAAACTCATTCAAACTTTCAAATTCAACCTCCAAAATCACGATTGAAATGATAATTAAACACGTTATTTATTGGCTTTCAAGATTCTCAACAAAACCATGAAAATCATTTAGATCTTATCCCAAAACTACGAACCTCACGACGGCGTTCGACAAAGGACAATGACCGGAAGAGAGGAGGACCAATGGCGAGTAGATCCGGCGAAGTGAAGGTCGGAGTGACGTGGTAGCAACTTGACGGAGGAAAGAATGTGGACGTCGGCGGTGCGGCAACTGAAGTTCGTCTAAACTTGTGAGAAAGTGAGGGTTTGAAAATTCTATATTTCTTTTATTTTTAATTCTCCACCACACAAATACATAAATAATATATATATAATTTCCTTTCCTTTTCTTAAATTCCAAAACCCATATACATTCTTGAATTTTTTTTAAATAATATTTTTTTAATAAATAATGACAAAAATAGGGTTAGAGGGAAACAATTTCTAAGAATAGGTGTTTTGAGAAACTATTGACAAAATTAGAGTAGTGGAATCGTGTATCGGGTACATGATTTCCATGTGGCATACTCGTGTACCCGGTACACGAGTACCGTTTAATCCAGTCAGCACCACGTTGGCTGACTGGTTGACCGGTCAAGCAAACTCGTGGACCTGGTCCACGATTTGCTTATAATTTTTTTTTTATAGTTTGTTGAATATATTTTTTTAATTGTAGATGTACTTTAGGAATTGGTCCACAAATTCCTTCATTATTAAATTTAATTATATATTTAATCTACAATGAAAACATCTTGTACTCATATTAAAAAAAAATACCATGATATTAAAGAATATTTATAATTAGTTCTTTAATTTACAATTTGAAAATGATACAATGTAGGATTTAAGAACGACCCCCCTAGCCCTTACCCCTCATGGGGTTATCTTTGTGTCCCTCTAAATTAGGTTCACCATGTTATCGCTGTCATCTACGACGAATACGTCTTCAATCGGTGTCAGCAACATTGAGTCGTCTTGTTTGTTGAATAATACCTCCTACGTTGACCAATGTTTGCTGACACATTGAACCCAATTATGGTAAGTTATTCTCTAAATATTGTTGAACATCGCCGATAAAATTATTCTGTACAATAAAAATAAATAAATATTAAACAATATTCATATCATATATGGAAAATGTCTGATTTTAAATCTCTAACCATGCAGTAATAGTAAGCGCCGTCAGGGGTGATAAATCGTCTCGTGATCGAATTGTACCAGGGAAAGTAGTCGTCTAATACAGCTAGCCCATTTGTTAATTCTCCCTGTGCACAACGATCATGTCGTCCATGCTAGTAGGATAAATATTTCGCATGGATTCGACGTCAGTCTTGGTCGTGCTTACCTCTCAAATCGATCTGATGTAGTGTTGGGAGTGTATAGGACAACGAAGGTATTGTTTGTCGCAGACCGAACTGTCTCAACACACGATCTGGATGATGCCACTCTACTATATGGAAGCATATAAGAGGGCTAACGGTCAACCAGATGTCTTTAATATCACGACAATAATCAGGTAAGGATGACAAAATCTGTGTGTATGGCGTCCAAATAACCTGACAAAAAAATAATAAGTGTACATATAAAATGTTTTAAATATTCATTTATATACATATTTACTACCTGATTGTGCATCAACATGTCGAATATTTTTATGTACACAAGTAACATATTTGCTGACTGTTCAGAGGCAGCTAATACACCACTCCATATAAAATATAAAAAATACAAATAATTTATATTCTTACATAAAATGTTAACGAAATAAATATATAAATGAAATAATACTTGGCACTAAGTGGACGATGATCTGAGGCCTGTAGTTGGACTTGTGGTGCTATAATTGGAAATCGATCATAAGCCCATACTTGTAATAGTATCAGTGGCCCCGCTATTTCCAACGCTTGTGCATTGAAAGCCCGACAAAGTTCTCTATACAACCATGCAAGACATGCACCACCCCACGAGTACATACCAGCGTGCTCGAAATCAGAAAATAATGGGAGGAACATGAGATGCACCAGAGTATTTAACTTGTCAACAAATAAAAATCCTCCAATAAGTTGCAGGATGTATGCTCATGCGTACCTACGTAAGCTGATGTTGTCGGCATCGGGAGGTAATTTTGGAAACTGGGACGAAAACCAAGGGATACTCAATCTTGATCCCTTCAAATCCTCTGGTAGAACGCCTAAGAGCTCTTCATAAACGTTCTTCCAGTCATACTGTAGTGAACCTATCAATGGTTGCCCGTCCACTTGTAACCCAAATTGTATGGCAACATCCTACAGCATAATCGTACATTCCCTACAAGGCAAGTGAAATGTGTGAATTTCTGGTCTCCAACGCTCAACAAGAGCAGTAATAAGGTGTCAATCAAGTTGGATGAAACCAATTTGTGCAACCCCAAGAAAACCTACCTGCTGAACATATGGAATAATGCGGTGATCAAAGGGATAGTATGTTGTGCAGTCGCCTCCCTTCTTTGACAATTCAACACTATAGTGGAAGATCTATCTCATACTATCTGTGAACGATGCATATTTTGTTTCAATTCTTTCATGTACCGAATGAACTTACGCTTTTGGTGTTGATTTCCTGCCTTAAACACCAAATTTTTTAGTTGCTTTGATTTGTATTTTGTATTGAAATTACTGGCAACATGGCGAAACAATGTCGGTGGTACGCTCTGGGTTCACTCCAACCAATTTCTTCATTATTAATTGCAGCAAGAATGCCCTTATGTCTATCAGAAATCAAGCAAATACCCTCTCTTTGGGTAACATATTCACGCAATGCCCATAAAAACCATGACCAACAGGACGAGTTTTCACCTTCGACGATAGCAAAGATAAGGTTTGCAGGACCAAAAGACCAAAAAAACTCGTCCAAAAATAGTCGTACTTGGCACATCAGAGGGAAGAAAAACCAATATGTTCCTGTTCCCAGATTGTAATGAACAAGAGCACTCAGCCAATACGAAAGCTCCGAATATGATTTCTCCCAATCGCCAAACACAGTAATCAATGCTTTTCTCTTGGCTTGCCACACCCGTCTATAATTGACATTATAGCCATATTATTTTTTAATGGTTTCTTGGAGTAGGGCCACAGGTACTCCAGGATCAGCTCTAACTAAATTTTGAATTTCAATACTCATGAAGTTTGAATCAAGATGTGAATGATCTTGTGTCAATTCTGAAAACAAACATGAGTGTTCTCCTTGAAGTTTGGTGATTTCAAACATCCCATGAGTTTTACGCCGACATGCTCGTAGCCTCCAAGCACAATCATCACTCTATGATTTACATTTAACATACCAAAGATCCTGATTTGATTCCACTACGACAATTTCGTAGTGTTCTGTCACACAATATTTTTTTAAAGCAAACTGTAAATCTTCTTTGGTATTAAACAACATTCCTTTTTGTATTAAACTACAGTTATCTACTCTTACATTCCTTTCTTCCAAAGTAGACTCTAGTTCATGATGAATTTGTCATTTCCCAATCTATTTGGGTGAACATTTCGATAGTATCAATTCAAGATCATGTTCACCACTACTATCGTTTCCAAATAATTCATCAACTTCAACGTCAATGTCACTATCTCCATCTCCATCATTTCCAGATTCAAGAGTTACTAAATCTTCAAGACACATCGACGTATTTATTATGATTTTTTCAACTATTATAGTTGACAAAAAAATAGTTTAATATGTCAATCCAACAAAATCCAATTTCTAAGTTTAACATATAAGATCTACATATTATACATTTAAATAAGTCTAAATCTAAGATTTATAAACTATATATTTAAATCAGCCCAAACAAATAAAAAAAAATATATAAGATATAAGATTTAAGATCTACATGCATATAAGATCAACCCAAAAAATACATATAAAATCAGCCCAATAAATTCATATATTTCTAAGTTTAACATACATATATTTCTAAGTTTAAATTAGCCCAAATAAATAAAAAAATATATAAGATCTAAGATTTAAGATCTACAAACATATACATATAAGATCAACCCAACAAATTCATATATTTCTAAGATTAACATACATATATTTCTAAGTTTAAATCAACCCATACAAATAAAAAAAATATAAGATCTAAGATTTAAGATCTACAAATATATACATCTAAAGATCAACCCAACAAATACATATAAGATCAGCCCAAGAAATTAAGATTTAAACATATACATATAAGATCAGCCCAATAAATTCATATATTTCTAAGTTTAAATCAACCCAAACAAATAAAAAATATAAGATCTAAGATTTACCACAAAACTAGAGAAAGAATTTTATTGAAAAAGATACATAAAATATATTGAAAAACATACATAAGATCAGCCCAAACATACATATATTTTTAAGTTTAAAATATATTGAAAAACAACTAGAGAAAGAATTTTACCACAGAAGCGACGATTTTGGATGGACGAACAAATATAGGACTCGGTGAGGAAGATCGAGCAAAATCAAAATTTTGGAAGATTTCGGTGAGGAAAATCTAAGACTTAGTGAGGAAAATCAACAAGATTTTGGAAGGCAGAAAGCAAAATGGAGGAAAACAGTCGAGGTTATCGGTGAGGAACTATAAAATCGGCAGAAAGCAAAACGAAGGAAGGCAGAACGTCTTGGTGAGGAAGAAGAAGAAGCGGGCGACGATTTTAATGGCGAGGAATTTGTGTACCGGGTATACAATTTCCTCAATCAAACCTGCATGACTGCCACGACAGACTGTGCGTGCCAAGTGGCCAAGGACTCGTGTACCCGATATACGATCTGTCTCTTATACACATCTAGATGTGTATAAGAGACAGATATATATTTCATTTTCTTAATAAATATGTCATATCAAACTCAAATCTTTCACTTCTTCTCCAATTAATTAAATAAACCTAAAAATAAATTCACAAACTTTAAATCACTTCTTTCCAAAAATCTCAAAATTAAATTCTAACTTTCCAAATTAACTTGAATCCAAATTTACAAATCTTTTTAAGCACTTTAATTACTTCCAAATAAATCAATTATCTTTTCCTAATTCTTTACTTAAATTTTGGATCCAAGTTTCAAAATTAAATAGGCTAAAATCTTAAAACCATAATTTCTTCTTTTCCCGTTCAAATTTTACAAAAACTCAAAATTTCTTATACAAATCATTCAATTATCCCTTCCAATTAATTTAAAAATCATACTCAAAAAATTCACATTAACCAATAAAATTTCTTCAACTGTAAAATTTTCCTAAAAAAAAATTGGGATGTTACATCCATAATGACAAAATTTTACAGATATTTATTTACCCATGGGTCAATTCTAAGTTATTTTTAAAATTGGGAATAATTAGGGAGATTATCAATTTCTAACTATATATTTACCACTCGATAGTTGTTTTTTTTTTTTTTTTTTTTTTTGTTATACTTGGATATAGATATATTTATGTAAATACACATTTCTCCTTTTATACACGTCATAGTTCTGATAGGTTGTCTATATATACTCATTAACACTAGTTTCATTTTATTGACACATATATACAACATGCATACATACATCTATGAGCTTGAGGATAAGTGGGGGGAAATTAGTAATTTTGAATCTGAAATTGCAGTAGGCGGGGATTAACGTATTTGAACTTGTTTAGTTTAATTAAAAAAAATTGTATATGCATTGTTATTTTATATTTAATAAGATTTTGTTCGTTAGTTCTCCTTTTTTATAGGGATTGAAATAGTTGCTACAAAATAGCATAATCTTAGTTGGGGGTATTCTTCTCACAATAAATCCAACAAATTCTACGAAAATAAAAGATTAGACATTTTACAAATAAACTAAATTATAGGTAATTTTTAAATGCAACCACCTAAATCTAGATATTTTTGTGTTTGACCCAAAATAAAAGGTCATAAGTTTAGTTTTGTTGGGGGTTTGTGTCCTTAGTTTATTGATTTAATTGTTAATTAAGAAATATTAATTTATCCAATAATCGAAAAATTTAAGATTATTGCATGAATTCTTAAACATGTATGTAGTTGACATACAGGTAGATTAGGGTTGACAACGGGATGGGGTGGCACCGGAGATGCACTACTCGTCCCTATCCCCGCCCCATTCCCCATTTTAGGGAGTCGAGGTCAGAGAATCTCTGTTCGGGGATTGGGTTCCCACTGGAAAAATTCCCCATTTATATATTTTTTATTTAAAATCAATTAAATTTTGGTATTTTATATTTATTTTAAATATATAATATAACAAAGTAGTATTATTATTATTTTATTTATTTAAATTAATAATAGAAAATATTTTAGATTTAATAAAAAGTTTAAGATAATTATATTATGAAATAAATTTAAAAAAAAGTAAAAAAAAAAAGTTATTATTATTAAAAAGTATTCAAGGTCCTTGCCCCGTCCTCGGTTGGGGGCCCATTTTTTTATCCCCAGTTTGACCCCCATCCCCGGTCAAACTAGGGATTCGGGGCGGGGACTCGTGAGGATCCGACCCTAAGGGGATTTTTGTCAACCCTAAGGTAGATCATGTTCAAGAAATAACCTAAAGATGTATAGTATATAGATAAGGTTGGATGTCTTATCTTGGTGATACTATGGATACGACCCACTTTGTAATAGTTACAAATATTTTGATCCAAAAGCTCATGTGGAGACATGTGAGCTGAAGTATCCTACTTAAAGAGTTTGTATAAGATCGGATCGTGAAATATTTAGTTTCTCTTTGTAAATTCATTAATTGATAAGATTAATATTTCATAGGATGATTATGTGCGACTCAATCTTAATCCTAAGTGATTTATGAACTCTTATTTGTGAGGTCAGTCCTTTGATTTGTACAGATGAGAGTTGCCCAAGTTGCCGACTCAATATGCCTACCATTTCGGGCACTTGACTAAATGAGGAGCTGGGAATGTAACTTCACAACATGGATTTCACTCCTTCTAGCATAGGGTAAGTAGATGAGTAGTTCACTTAAGTGCTAATTTCGGGTCTTGAACAAGAGGTCATACCCTCTCACTGGCTCAAAAGAGACTTAGTTTATGATTGGAACATAAACAAATGTTCATTAGAGGAATCAGTGGTATTTAAGGAAAAGATGTAATTACAGAGGTAAAACGAATATTTGACACAGCTGTAATTATAAACAACTCGTGAAGGATTGACTTGCTTATATTGATTATATCTATGGACACAACTTGTCCTGCAGTGCATAAGAGTTCAATGTAAGTCTATAGTGGTTTGCCTTGTAGTTAAATAATGGAGATTAATTTAGTTACAGAGTTTAATTAATTAATCTTGGATCTCTTATAATCTGTAGGTCTATAATGTCCATTTGTTAGCTCAGACCAACAAGGATCAACTACGTTGAAAGAAAATTTGAAATGTTCAAATTTATAAGGAAAAATATATTCAAATTATAACTTTATAATATGGAGAATTACTTTATTTGAATATGATTCAAATAATTAATTATATATTTGGATGAGATCCATATAATTAAATTATTTAATTTCAATAAGATTTGAATTAAATAATTGGAGGAAGAATTAATTAATTAATTTGAATTGGATTCAAATAATTAATTATTTAATTTGGATGAGATTCAAATTAAAGATTTTTCAGAAAATAAATATGTAAATATAATTTAAATATTTTATACTAGATATTGTTTGGGTATATATTCATTAATATCGGATATTCTTTAATGTTTGATTTAAAATCTATGCAGAAGGGTTATTCCAATTGTAACGACCCGACCTTTTTGAGTACTTTGATAAGGGTCGTTACTCATAACTACACATTTACATTCAAAACATTTTGACCATTGAGGAAAATAAATTTCATTAAAATACTAAAGATAGTTTTCCAAAATAAATAACAAATAAGTAAAACCTTTGTTTGGAGCCCCTAAAATAATGAAGAAAAAAAAATAACTTGAACAAATAAAATTTTGACCAACATCGAGTTTCAAATCAAACTTTTAAATAGCTTGAAAATGTAAATTGATCAGAAGCGATTTACATGTCCCATATGGCACGATCACAGGTCCCTCTCATCACCCGCCGATCCGTTCCTATCATTACCTGAAAAACATAAATTAAGAAAGGTTAAGTATAAAATACTCAGTAAGTGATCCCATTATTGGGATCAGGCTATGCATCCACGAGTAGAGAATGATGGCTCGTGGCTCATATAGCTACATTGGTTTTTGACAATGAAAAGAAACCAAAAGACGTACTGTCTTGCCTTGACATGCATGTTTAGCGGCCCGTAGGCACACCGTCAAACATGAAAATAATATGAACGTGAATCCGTCGATTCACGCATGTCTAGCGGCTCGTAGGCATACCGTCAAACATGGAAATAACATGAACGTAAACTTGTCGGCTCACGCATGTCTAACGGCCCATAGGAACATCGTTAAACATGAAAAATAACAAGAACGTAAACCTGTCAGCTTACGCATGTCTAGCGGCCCATAAGCACACCGTCAAACATGAAAAATAACATGAACGTAAACCTGTCAGCTCACGCATGTTTAGCGGTCCGTAGGCACACCGTCAAACATGAAACATGAACGTAAACCTATCGACTCACGCATGTCTAGTAGCCCGTAGGCACACTGTCACTGTCTAGTGGCCTGTAGGCACACTGTCAAACATGAAAAATAACATGAACGTAAACCTATCGGCTCACGCATGTCTAGCGATCTGTAGGCACACCGTCAAACATGAAACTAGACTCGTCGGTCCTTTAAAATAAAACATTCGTCAAGGCGAGACGTAAACTGCCCTATTGGTCTATTCATGCATCACATACCTAATTTCAGTATTGATTAGAAATTCGAACATGCTCATAATACTCGTAACTGTCATGCAACAAGTATATCACAACGGAAAAATCATGCTTCTAAAGTCCATTAATTAACTTTGTAAATATAATTTAGGCTACCTGGCACGAAGGCACCGTTAATAGTACCACTTCCTCAACTTGGTCACAAAAATCCATGCAAATAATTCCTTAAAATCTTTGGAAAACTTGAATCAACCCAACATTGTGGCTTGATCCATGAAAAATTCCAAAACTTGATTCAATTAGCCAATCTGATCAAGAATTAAATCCAAAATCAATAACTTAATTTTCCCACTATTACTCTCAATCCAAAAGAATAACCAACCAACAACTTACTCAAAACTTACCGATCTTTACCAATTTTTTGCAAAACGAAAAATGTTCTATGGTCAATGCCTCAAACTTTCAAATCTTGAATCTATAGTTTCACACCACAGAGAGGTTACTAATTTAACTCAAAATCAAATGGGTGAATTTCACCTCCCAAATTATAAAAAAAATAAGTTTACCCAAGGTTTTTCTCAAGATTCCGACAAAGATCGGGCAGTGGCGGTTGATGGCGCGTCACTCATGGTCCATTAGCAGGCAACGGTGTTGCTGTCGGACGACATAAATTGTTTAGGCTAGTGGTAGTGAGGGTCTTGCATTAAGATGGTTTGCGAGAGTGAGAGAGAAGAGGAATTTCTAGTTTTGAGCTTCAAACAACGATCCAACCGTTCAAAATGAAACTCTATATGTCTTGAACAGACTGACCAAATTTGAGCACGATCCAACGGTTAAAAAGTTGGCAATCAAAAATTTTGTGGAAGCTGTAGCTGAAAAACCGAATTGCTTTCTCCCCAATTTTTTTTACCTCTTTTCACTCTCATTTAATTTCGAAAAAATCTCAATCCTTTTATTTTTTTCAAATTTTGAAAAGATAAATAAAATATTTTATCACAATATCTCCAAAATCTACAAAGATTCTATTAAATTTAGAAATCAATTAACTTTTCAAATTATCTTCAAAACCACATGAAATTAATTATCTCTTTTAACTTTTTTTAAGTTGACTCTAAAATCCAAAATCAAAGAGAAGCAAAATTCAATATTTTCAAGATAATCAATTCAAATATCTAATCAATTAAATTCAATTTAACTAATAAAAGTTTTTCAATTTTTTCAATTAACCTCAATTTTCCAAATGAAAGGGAAATTTAAATTCAATAATTTTAGATAATTAACTTAAATTTTCCTGAAATTCGGGATGTTACATTCTTCCCTCCTTAAGAAACTTTCGCCTTTAAAAGTTCAAGTCTCGTGCTTATCTCATCTTTAAAGGCTTGTTGGGGCAAAACTATAAGATCTAAAATGATGGATTACACTTACAAGAACACATTAAAATTGTTAATGATGTTCTAACCAAATAATGATAACTAAACGTTATAGAAATAAGAGTTATTTTGGTATAATATCTGAATGAGAATGTCTCAATCCAGTAAACGAGCACTTGACCTATCATTTGTCGACACTTGTTTTAAATCACTGAAGTATCATTGCATTAGACATGATCATTTATAGGATTCATAGAATTAATGCTAAATTTGAATGGATATTTGATTGCACACTATTAACTAATATACTTTATATATTTCAATGTTATGCCATTTTCTCTTATAATTTTAATTTTGAATTATTGATATAAGTCAAAATTGAGAAAATGTATTACTTGGAAAAGTAACATTGACACTATATTAATGGTTGTATAAATTTAGAATTGTCTTTAATTGAAAAATGTTCTCAAAGTCTTGTTGTCACTTCATGAATTGTTCATGAATCATGTAATGATGAGCCACAATTGAAGAGATAAGTTATATTTATCTCCTAATTGACATATTTAATGTTGAGTTTAGAAGATAGGACACAAACAACAAAATATGGAATATTGAAGTCGATATAAGCTTAATTTAGATGATTATCTAAATGATCTCAAAATTAAATATTATAATCCAAGAAAATAAAACCCATGACTATAGTTATATGAGGAAATTGTTTCCATATTAGCTCAGGGAATCACACTTTGAGGGATTTTGGAAATATCTCAATGGGAAGAAAAATAAGAATGAAAGTAAATATGATTTACTGGATTCTTAATGGAAAATTAAGATTCATATCTAGGTAGTTGAATGAGAATCCACTATCAAATTTTTCTTCATAACAATTAGATTGTACTTCTTGGAATATAATTAATGTTGTAGAATAGTTTCTACATGCTGGCTCTGAGAAGTTCATCTCAGTTAGTGTAGTGGGAGACATGAGATGTCATAATTGTTACTTATGTTGAACATGGTGGTTTTATCACCACAAGAGAAATTTGATCCCTCAAATCCTTATTACTAATTAATTCATATGGTATGAATGTTTTACATAATAAAGCATATTTTCAAAAGTTGTTTGAAAATGTATTAAGCCTTCAAATAATTATAATTAGTATGAGTTAAAATGTTTTACACATCCAAAAAGCTACATTGGGACATTTAAAATTATTGAATCCTAAAAAACAAATTATTTTCTCCTAAAAGATACTTGTCTTTGACAATTAAAATTGATTATGATCAATTTTAATAAAATGACTAGTACAAGTAATTCTCTAGAAGTTAGAGTTAAATTACTTTACCTGTTTAAAAATCTTATTTTTCATGTAAGATAGTCATTGAACCTTAATGGACAAGGAAAAAGTACAAAGAACATATTTGACTTACATATTTTGACTCAAGTGGTCTGGAGAATGTAAAAATCGAACAAATACGTAAATACATCATCAATCTGATTGATGAATATTTAGTGTATGAGTATCTTTATCTAATGCAACTAAAGTCTTTTCTTTGAAGAGTTCAAAGAAGTTAGACTAAAACCCAAATCAATTAAGCAAGTCTATCAAGAGTCAAGACATATTATGATCAGATCATAAAAGTGTAGAAATTGCAGTACTACACCTAATTTATAAGAAATTAGATTATATCTCAATTTTAAGCATTTTATACAATTTGGGTGAAATTGAGCTTTAAAAAGGAGAAAGATGATCTTGTTAGACTTGGTCACGTTAATGATGAATACTTTGTTAGACATGATCATATTATCAATAAATTACACATCATTGCTAGATTCTAGTAAGGATGTATAATAGAGACTGCACTATGAACATTATTCTATCTAAAACTGTATGGGAGACAATTTTGGATTATGGAAATGTAGTAAACTAGTTTACAACATTTAAGAATATGGGTACGTTAAGAAGCACATGCTGAAACAAACCCAAGAGGAATATACATGTTCAAAGATCTACCTATGGGTAGGTTGACCTTGAGGAGAAACATAATGGTTTTTTATGCAATTCTAAATAAAATAATGTATTTGTATGACAAATATTAATTTTATAAGGAATGTCAAATAAAAAACTACAAACCTTTACCAAGATTAAATAGTGTTATTAACCATTAAATAGTTAATAAAATTACATTTGAATGTCAAATGAATCCTCTGATCAAACAAGATAAGTCTCTATCATAATGGGAGAGTTATGAGATAACTCAACCTTTACAATGACTTTTGGAAGTTAAAGTTGTCATATTAGTTGACAAGTTAAAGACTTATTATCTTCAAAGTTATGTTGAGGAATGTTGACAAGGATTGTTTGGAAAAAGTCATGATCTCGGGATAAAGTCTATTACTTCATCTCAAGTTTGAATATATAGACTTTCTTGATGGGGTAAAACCCATAGGATATGAATAGGTCTACAAAAGAGACATCCATGTGTAGATAAGAAGATGCAGATCTTCAAACTAAGACTCATGGCACAGAGTAAAATCTACTAAGAGAAATTAGACTGTGGGACAATTTTCTTATTCATTGTCATAGTAGAGTCTTTAAGAATTGTTCGTTGTTGCAAATGAGATATATAAAATAAATATTTATCTTTTATGAAAAGAATTTAAAGAATGCATCTACACAAACAAACAAGAGAGTTCGACCTTCAAAGATCAAATGAAAAGGAGTTTGCAAAATTGTATTTGTTCATTTGAGAAATGAATTAAACAATTAGAACTTTGAATATAAGTTTTAATAAGAGTTAGCATAACCTATGATTTTGAACAAATATTAATGATCTTGTATGGATAAGAAATTCATTAATTGACAAGTGAATATTTCTCATGTTTTATGTTAATGACATGTTACTCATTATGAATATTGTAATGCAATATAAAAATTTGACTACCTAACCAATCAGGGACATAATGTTAAGTGAGTCTCAACCATCTTATATTTACAAATTGTTTGTCAAATATTAGATATAGAACTTCCAAAGAATGATAGTATATCATTCTAATGTGAAATTAAGTCTATGGAAGAGTATCCTAAGACACCTCAAGTGTTGAGGACAAATGATTAATTATCTTCTCTTGGTAGAAGAGAATTAATGCATAAATGAAACTTAACATTTAATTGGTTAGTTATATCGGTTATATCAATGGTGTGACCATTGAGTACAAAATTAAAAACTTTCTCAAAAGCATCTATGGATAAAGAGATATTATGTGTATGGTGTTAAGATATGATCTTTCACAAGATACACTAGGTCTTACAAAGATTTAGAGAAATCTATGGTAAGATTAATATTATCCTATGTGGTGGAGATTGGTACACAAGACATCTGTTTTTTTTTTCTTGTGAAGTAAAACTTTGTGTAGCCATAACATATCTTTAACGATCTGAAAGTGTTTCAGTTCTGAGTTAGTCTATACACTTTATGAGATAATAATGGTGCAAAGACTAAGGCTAAGTAGCAACCACCAATGTCTAGGGTATGATATATTGAAAGAAAGTATCACGGTAGTAACCAAGATGACTTTGAATAACATATGGTTTGATTTATATAAAAGGACTCTCTAGGCTAGAATATATGAGAGTTACCTAGAGTGTCTAGGATTACGAGACATGTCTCTTATTCGCTAGGGTAAGTGGGAGATCAGTTGGGTATAGAGTATGTTCTAGGATACATGTCTCACTGGATTTAGTGCAAATAGGAGATTGTTGGGATTTGTGCCTTAAAGCCTCATAATTAATTAGTTTATTACTTTAATTATTAATTAAGAAATATTAATTTATCCATTAACCGAAAAAGTCCAAGGTTATTGCATGAAGTCTTAAACATATATGTAGTTGACATACGAGTGGATCATGTTCAAGAAATAACCTAAAGTGGATAAGGTTTGGTGTCTTATCTGTTGGGTTTTATGTCCTAAAACTCGTGGTTTGTAAACATTGTAAATATTCTATTTGTGCAATAAAGTTGTTATTGTGGTTTATTTAGCTAAGATGTTATGTGATTGCACTTAAAATCCCTAAATCCAATAAATTAAAAACCCTTAGCTATTACATGAATACTTAAATTATATGTGAAGACATAAAAGTAGATCAAGTTAGAGTAAATAGCCAAAATAGTCTATAATATAAAGATTAGGTTGTGTTCCTTATCATGGATACACTATGGATGTGTCCCACTTTGTATTTGATACAAACAATGTGATCCTGAATCGTTCATATGTTGACATGCGAGTGGAGGTGTCCTATGCAATGAGTTTTCATAAGATCGGATTGCGAAATAGTCACTTTTACTTTATAATGTTGTTTACTGTTAAGACTGACTATTTTAATATGATGATCTAGGTAACTCGATCTTAATTTTGAACTAACTATGGATTCCTGTTTATTTAGGATTATCCTTTAATCCACATGGGTGAGAGTGGCTCGAGTTCGCCAACTCAGTAAGCCCCCATTTTAGGGATAAGACTGTATAGATAGTTGGGAACATAGTCCTACAAGATGGAATTCAATTTACCCGATTCTATGGATAGTAGAAAGGTTGTTCTCTTAAGTGCTAACTCAAGGTCTTGAACAAGGGGCCTCTCTCATAGGCCCGAGAGGGGCTCTGTTTGGTGGTTGGACCACAAACCAATTGTTTATTAGAGGATTAATGAGACTTAAGGAGCAAGATGTAATTATAGGGATAAAACGACAATTTTGATCCAATTGTAATTATGAACAACTTATGAAGGATCGACTTATTAATCATAGTTATATCGAGGGGACAAAAATATATCTACCGTGAGGAGAGTGCAACTACTAAGCTATAGTGGAGTGTCCCGGTAGTTAAAGAATGTTAGTTAACTAGGTTAAAGAGCTTAGCTGGTTAATCTTGGATCGTTAGAGCTCATGATCTGTAGGTCCATTAGGTCCCTCTGTTAGCTCATATCAGACTAATTCTTATGACAGTGTAATGAGAGAATTTGAATTGTTCAAATTCGACTGAAGGAGTAACCATTATTTATATTCAATATACTTAACGTTTTGGAGAGTTGAAAAATATTTAAATAAGATTTAAATATTGGACACATAAATAAGGATTCATGATTGGAATTGGTGTTATTAATTAATTTAATATTTGATATTAGATTAATATAATTGATTAAATTATTTAATTAGTTTAATATTTAATTGATTAATTTAATTAATAATTTATTGATTTGATATTAAATTAATGTTTAGTTAATCAAAGTTAATTTTATTTAAAATTAATTATTAGAATTAGTTTTATTTAAAATTATTTTAAAGTTAATTTTATTTGAAAATTAATTAATTGAATTAATTTTATAAAAATTCAAATTTAATATAATTTTATACTATGGGATTTTCCCATATTTCCCATTATTTAAACTTAAATGACACCTCAAATCCCACAAAATGGTGCTTAATTTGGTTTCAGCTTCAGCTTCAGATGAATTTGTTTGTGCATGTTTTCTTCTTTAAATAGAAGGAAGAAATGCTAAAGTTGGGTTGAAGATTCTGGTTTTGAAGCTGGAATTGAGCCATCAAATCCATAACGCCAAAACTCTCTCCAATTCATTTTTACCTTCATGTTCATCACAAATTAGATCCTACAATCAGTTCTAAGGCTAGAGAATAACAAGAACGACTTTAGCGGTGGTCTACGAAGTGTTCGTGATTAGAAATAACTAACGAATTGCTTCAATTTTGAACTATACCAAGGTTTGCTTTACTAACTCTGTTTTTACAACTTGGTTCTAGCGTGCTTGATCTTTAAATTAATGAAATTAGAATGCTTAAGATCCTAATTGCTTCCACTTGCATGTTGCTAACTCCATCATGTGGTATCAGAGCATGTTTTAAGCACTCAATTCAACTATGGGTCTATAATGATTTGCTATGTAATTAATGAATGAATTTTAATTTAATTAAAAAGTTTAATTAATTAATCTTGGATCATTGGAGCCTATAATTTATAGGTTCATAAGGTTCCTATGCTAGCTCACCGTGAACCAACAAGGATCAACAACGTTAAAAGAAAATCTAAAATGTTCAAATTTATGTGGAAAAATATTAATAGTATTGAATACAAATAATTACATGATTTATTATAAAGTTCATTTGAATGAGATTCACATTTAACTTTATAATATGGAGATTTATATTTGAATAGGATTAAAATAATTAATTAATTATTTGGATGAGATCCATATAAATAATTAAATTATTTAATTTGAATAAAATTTGAATTAAAATGATAATGGAAGAATTGATTTATTTGAATATGATTCAAATAATTAATTATTTGGTAGATGAGATCCATATAACTAAGTTATTTAATTTATATAAGATTTGAATTAAATAATTGGAAGAAGATTTAATTAATTAGTTTGAATTAGATTCAAATAATTAATTATTTAATTTCGATGAGATTCAAATTAAAGATTCTGCCAGAGATAAATATTAAATATGATTTAAATATTTTAAACCATTTAATATGAGATGTTATTTAGATAATTATTTATTAATATTGGATATTATTAAATATTTAATTTAAAATCTCTACATACGGGTTATTTCAATAGGATTAGGAGTAATCATAGAGTTCTATAAATAGGGCACTTGAAAACCCCATAAAACACACTCTACAATTTATATAAGAATAATCTCTTCAATTATTCTGAAACTCTTCCTCTAAAAATTCTCCCAATTTTCTTAAAAAAGTTTAAGAAAATTCTTCTTCTCCATTTCCTTTATTCTTTCAAGAAGCGATTCTCACAAGTCGGATCCTTGCCAGAGTCATAGGAAGAAAAATCTCATGGAATAGAAAAATTCAAGAAGAACTACCAGTTTTAAGAGAAGATTTCGTTGTGCAATTGTGGATTGACAAAGGTATGTTGCTTAACATTTTCTTGATTATTTGTATTTTTAATTCGTTCAAGAAATCAAAGAATGCGATCACACACTTTTGCCAGGATTCAATTCCCTTCAAGTTTGTCATTGCCAAAATTTAAAATGAATAACGTAGCATTTTATGATTAAATTATACAAAATTTATAGATATTGGAGTAAATTTTAATTATGGTCTTAGATTTGAAAAGTCTAGCTCCTACAACAAAAATATCTGAACATTTTGGTATATTAGCGAGAATAGAAAATGAGCAATACTTAGGTATAACCTAGATAGACAACTAAGTCTATGATCCCCTTCCCCTACACATGAAAAATAATTTTTTAATAATTTTTTTTAAAAAAAATCAAATTGCCATTTGGCAATTTTTAATTGAGTGCAGGCATGCATAATATTTTGGTGTAGTTCGGCTGTATCTAAGTTTTTTTAGAAATTGTCTAAAATAGTAATTTCTAGTTTTTACATGACAAAAATAGCATGCTTTTTGAAAACTCATTAAAAGAGTTTATCTCAGGCCTCTTCGGGCAAGATCGATGTTTCCCTACCTTTTTCGGTGTCGTTTGATTCTCGAAAAGGGCCCCAAAACAAAAGAAGATTTATAATACACCAAATTACTCTATTACTATAAAAACATAGCAATAGTGGTAGGTGTAGGGTCGAACCACAGGGAGGTCAAGAATTAATTCTCTTTTAAGCTAAATTTAAATGTGAGAAATTATTGCAAGGGATAAATATAAACAGGAATTGACTCATCTAGTTCTCAGATCAAGATAGACATTCAATGTAATTTTTATCATCGTTTTCTGTCAGTTAATTAAGCAATCGAATTATGCATGTACAACTACTTGCTCAATTTGATCTAACTAGCTTCTACAATGGTGGACAACTAGCATGAATCTGACCAAGAAAGCGTTCTAATTATTAATTAAGGTCGGAAAGGTCATACCCTAACTAATCTACATGCTTCTAAATTCTATTGGGTTTGATAGCGATTATATAGAACTAAAAATACATGCATTGCGATTTAGGATTCAATTATGTCGATTGACTGTCAGGAAAGCCATATTCAATTAACTAATTTTATCTTTGAACCTAGCACTTAACACATTCTAGGAATAGCCATCAAATGTCTAATTAACTATTGCTACTTAGGTGACCTTAGCTAGACATTCTTATGCAAAAATAAATTTAACAAGATATTCATACAAAATTGTGACGAACTAAGAATTAATTAGCATGCACGATTATGCGTGAAAAGTCAACCTCAAAATCATGCATTTAGGAATTAAAGAAGATTCAAAGAAAACATAATTCATAATGCAAAACATTAATTAAGAGTAGAAAACTCAAGAAACTAACACCTAACACTTGATCCAAGAAACTAGATGAAATTTACCTAAAAAATCCGTAGACAAATCCATGATATACAACTCAATCCATGCTTACAATCCAAAACTAAACATAAAACTAACCTATTGATACTAATACAAAGAGAAAAGAAGAAAACTAGACCTTTCTTCGGCCTCCATGAAGTTCAACATCCCCTTAACCTAAAAACCAAAGAGAGTATTTATAGAATTGGTTGCAACGTTGCAACCCTAGAATAGCATTGTAATGCTGCCCTATGTATGGACTTGAAGAAATGTACGTGCGGATGGCTGGGTAATGTCAAAGAATTTGTAGCGTTGCAACGTTGCCTTGTGAATGCAGCTATTGTCGTTCAGCGTTGCACGAGCATTGGGCTTAGGCATGTAACGAGCGTTGCAACCCTCTAGTAGGGGCATTTTGGTTGTTTCACTCCTTTAAAGCCCGGATGCTCAAATCACCTCCAAATTGCTTCAAATTAACCTCGTTTAGCTCCAAACGCTCGATTCTACCTCTGGTTGCTCAACACCTACAAAATAAGACAATTAACACATAAAATTCATTAACGATCCCAAATTAAGCTAGAAATTATAGTTCTTTTTTTAGAGCTATTGAACACCCCCAACTAAACTCTTGCTCGTCCCGAGCAAGGTTGAATCAATACAATCAAACAAAATTTATTAAAAAAATATCATGCTTGCTCAAGTTTCCAAAATTGTTACTCTAGTCTTAACAGTCAATTAGAATAAAAATTGCAACCAAGAACAAAATTTGTTTACAATCAATCGATGCATGTCGGACAAAAAATAAAACGCACGTGCGCCTGGTGCAACATAACATTGGCGTCAGCGTCGGCGTCAGCCTAGGGTCGCAATGCTGCGACCCTCATCAGATATATGCTTCGGTTTCTCCAGATTTTCAATAGAGAGATGATATTAATTTTTTTTAGAGAGGGAAATCTACAAAATTTGTTTGTCTTGAAAAATTTCATGTAAAACTCACAAGTCTTTTGTGAATTGCTTCATATATTGCATCAATTCTTCAATGGATTCCTTCAAGAATTCAAAATTTTATGGCTATAGTTATGGATGTGAATTGATGGATGTTTCAGGATCATTGCCTTTGTTTCTTTAAGCTTTCTTTATATTCCAATTCAATTTGTAAGGGCCCCTGTGTTTTTGGGTATAATGACTTTGCTATCGAGTCTGTATTCAAAGTGTTTGAGTCTGTAAGAGTCGTTCGTGATGAAGCTTCAACACATGTAGATGTCGTTCTCATCAAGGAAGAAGACCAAGGATTGGTCGCTGACGGATCTCTTAACAAAGAGTTTCATGAGCACATTCGGATCGCTCCAATTTCATCGTGACTGAAATACACCATATACATTCAAACACACAGTTATGCAAACAAATAGTAATTAACGACATGCTTTGAACAAGAAATAACAAGGGAGAGAGTTCTCGTACCAGTTGAAGATGTTTTCAAGCTTTGGAACTCAAAGCAGCGGAAGACCTCTATTCGATCAATAAACGCCTAGTAGATGTGTCGGCTACAGCAACACGAACAACCGCAAACAAATGAACCCAGTTGGGACGACATCACGAGAAAAGAGCCCCAGGTATTCTCAGAATGAGAACCCAAAGCATGGTCTTCGATGAGTTTGGTAGAGGTAGGAGGAAGAACCAATCGTGTAGGCGATAAGCTAGTGGGAGAGAATATGAAGCTATTGCTTAGAAGAAACTACACGATCGTGTAGATTTTACTGAACGATCGTTTAGAAAATAGTAGGCAATCATTTAGCAAACAGATACACTATATGATCGTTTAGGAAAGCTAACCGATTGTTTAGGACTTAGTGTATAATTGTTTAGGCGCTAGGTAGGCGATCGTTTAGGCATGAGGTATGCAATCGTTTAGGCGCTGAACGACTATCGTATAGGTTCTCGAGTTTAAGCGATCGATTACGTTTTCATACCAACACCAACCTTCCGATCTTTTTCCGAAAAAAATCAAAATGAAAAAAAATTTATTTTTATTCATCGGTTACAATAACCGACGCTATTCCCCACTAAAGCATATTCGAGAGAGATTTTGGGTTAATTATCATATAATTAACCAATTAAATTATTACCCTATAGTTTGATATCACATATCTACTATAGTAATTTCTCCTCTACTTGATATAAATCATATTTATATATAATTTCCTCCAAAATAATGTATCTCATACATTTAGCCAATTATATCATATATAATTAACTAGTCCAATTATATCATATACAATCGAACTTCCTCTTGTCAATTTGAACATTTCAAATTGATCCAAACACTGATTCTCGACTTTATCCAAGCTACCTATGAGACCTAATGGACCTGTGGCTCGAAGCTTCAACAGTCCATGAATATCTGACTAAACTCTTTAGCCATGAGATCCACCATCCTTAACTGTTAGGCATTCCACTAAAGACTAACAATCGAACTCTTCTTACCACAGATATATTTCTATATCCATCGGATATAACCAATCATGAGTATGATGACCCTTCACAGATGCTCGTAAGTACAGCTAGGCCAAATTACCGTTGTCCCCCTGTAGTTACATCTTACTCCTTAAGTACCACTAATTCCTCTAATGAACAATACAACATAATCCAACTATGTTTGTACACCTCTTGGGCCAAGAGAAGTATGTGGTGCCACATCGTTCAAGCCTTGGAATCAACCCTTAAGGGAGCTATCTATCTACTTACCCCTGCCTCGGGGAAGGAGTGAATTCCATCTTGTGTAGCTGAGTTCCCAGCTCCCAAATCATACGAATCCCCAAAATGGTAGGTTTGAATTGGCGACTTGGCCATTCGTACCCATATAAATCAAAGGACCGCCCTCAATGGCAGGAGTTCCCAACTCACTCAGAATTGAGGTCATGTTACCTATGGTCATCCTAGTGAAGTGAAGTCTCTGTCATGAACGGTGTTATATAACGAGATGTCACTTCGTGGTCAGGTCTTATACAAACTCTTTGTATAGGACACCCCCGCTCGCATGTCCTCAATATGAATGATCAGGATCAGACCATCTGTGACAAGTCACAACACTTGTGACCATTCCACAAAGTGGGCCACATCCATAGCGTTATCAGGATAAGGTTTCCCTTCTATATCCATATACTACAGACTATTTTGGTTATCACTAAAGACATGATCCACTTGTATGTCACCACATACATGCTTGAGTTACATACAGATAACTAGGGATTTTAAGTTTATTGGTTTGTGGTAAAGCAAATAAAACAAGCAACTGAGCAAAATACAAGATGTGAAGTAAAATATCATACATTAAACAACACAAGCGTTCGTACAAACTGTTTACAAACTACAGGACACGAGACTTTAGGGCATCAACCTCAACAGTCGCATCGTGTAGCCCAGGCTAAACGATCGTTTAGATTTGGCTACGCGATCGTGTAAAAAAGTTCTATTCGATCATGTACTATTTGCTAAACGATCGCATGACTGATGTTATGCGATCGAGTAAATAGTTTAATCGGTCGTGTTGTGTTAGCTACTCGATCGCATAGACGCGGAGGTAAACGATCGTTAAGTTTTTTATACTCGCTGCATGGTAGGCACTCGCACTAAACGATTGAGAAAGTCAGAATGCTTCATTGCATAGTCATTAGCTACTTGTTCACTTGGTATACGATACTTGACGCTTGCTCCACGATCGTTTAAACGATCATGCTTCACCACATAGTTTTCGTCTACTCGATCGTTTAGGCATGCATTACATGATGTGTGCTGCTCGATCGCGTGACCTTCATGCTTCGGTGCATAGTCATAAGCACTTGATCCATGCTACATGACCGTTTATACTCGTTCAGGGTTACTTGACGATTACCAAAAGCTGCTATACGATGAAGGAGCGAGGCTTCACCCGGGCGGTTCAAGACCCGGTTCGCCTGTCTGAACCGGTTGGCTCGTTAGTTTTTATAATAGATAGCTTTTCTTTTCCGGTTTTTTAGGCTAATCATCCCGATCCATTGATTTTTTTATGAATGTACATGTGATGTATGTTTAACTTATATGTCATAAAGTATGTCATATAGTTTTAAAATCCACCATAGGTTATGCATTTTTCATGCATCATCTTTATATCATAAGAGTTATAATATAGTAGCTTGCATGATTAAATTACTTTAAAGCATACTCATGCATCATATAATGTAAGATTTATAATATATGCATGCACTAAGCATATCCATGCATCATTTTTATATTATAAGTGTTATAGTATAAGAGTATATGAAAGCATGTATGCTTGGTTCATTACAAGTTATATAAGTGTTATATATAGTAATGAATGAACATTGCATGAAGCATGACACTTAGGTTAATTTATAAAAATTATAAATACCTAGTCTAGCTTAACAATGTGGTTGATTTTAGTTGTTTCTTTTTATAAGAGTTATAATAGAAATTAGAATTTAAATAAATAAGAAAGACATGCAAGCAAACTTAGGTTTAATCATGTTTTAAAAGAGTTTTAAAATTTGATTAAGATAGACCTAAGATCACGGTTCTAATGAGATTAGAATCGTAAGTTTAATCTTTTAATCGGTTTAGGATTAAATTGACTAATAAAAGAATAAATATATACCAAATCTATCTATAAGGGATCTTTTGTCTAAGGCTAGTTCTGTCTAGGTTGGGGTATTTAAGCTAACGGAAACGTAACACCCCTACCTAGGAACCTGCCTGGAAAGGTGAATTAGATAGATTTGCTGCATGCATGCAAATTTGATGATAGTCTGTTAAAGTGTTTAATAAGACTTGATTCGAACTTATTTAATTATAAAAAAACAAGAGTTGTTTTATAGCATATTAAACTCTCACTTAGATAAAATCAGTAGTCAGATTGTCTAAGTTAAAGAAACCATAGGTAGAACATTCAGTGGGAGGTACTTGGGGTATATGATACTTCACTTAAACCTTTACATGTTTCTCCCTAAAGTTCATATTGTGAGATCTATCCTCGGCCTCGTGGCACCCTGGGAGTGTCCTCCTAAAGGATGGTGTTTGTGTAGGTCAATACCAAGGTGAATGAAGAGAATGTTCATAGTAAGTAGGAGCAGGACGTGTGACAACATATCCCACAGTCTCTCATATTAGGTTGGATAATGTTTTGTGCATCGCCTCGAGGCACCCTGGGAGTGTCCCTCCTAAAGGATGGCAGTATTTGCACAACTCTTTGTCTGATCTCCTGAAAAGGGTAGGGTTGCTTTAGTCTCTTGTCCTAATCTGTTTTTTCCCTACGATGGGCACATTAGGGCGGGACTCTAGGGCCTAAAATGAGGGGTTACACTTACGCGGAATTGTTAAGATTGTTAACAAATTCTGGACCAAAAAATGGTGACTGTTAAAGTCAGTTACAAGAGTTGTTTCTGTCTAATGGTTGATAATGTCTCATCCCAGTAAAAGGGCATTTAATCACCCCACCAGTGACTTTTGTCCTTCCTCGTTGGGGCATCATTGCAAAATAGATGTCATTTCACTTAGGGTACAATAGAAACATTTAGCAAAACCTAAAATTGGTGTTAAAAGTGGTAGTGCAAGTAGACTTATTAGTTTGTTCTTATTTTTAGCAACTTTTAAATGATGGCAACCACTACTTAGCTCTACTAGCCATCAACAAACTAACTAGAGACAACTATGCTAGTTCGAAAAACTCAATACTCATAATACTTATCATTGATGTCCTCTGGTTTGTCCTTACGAAAAAGTGTCCTCCTATTCCATCTCCTACTGCTGCTCGAAACGTTTGAGACGTGTATGAGCGATGGACATGGGCGAACGAGAAGACCCGAGCATACATCTTGGCCAGCCTGTATGATGTCTTGGCCAAGAAGCATGTGTTCATGGTTACTGTACATGAGATTATGGAGTCCTTGAAGGGAATGTTCGGACAACCGTCCAGGCAACTCAAGCATGACGCTCTTAATTGCATCTTCAACTTCAAAATGAAGAAGGGTATATCTGTTCGAGAACATGTTCTGAACATGATGGTCCACTTTAATGTGGTGGAAATGAACTGGGCTCGCATCGATGAGGGCAGCAGGTTAGCATTATTCTGCAAACGTTGCCACAAAGCTTCCTGCACTTCGTAAGCAACGCTGTTCTGAACAGGGTTGATTACACCGTTACAACTCTCCTCAACGAGTAGCAGACGTTCCAATTCTTGCTGAAAAACAAGGAGAAGACAGTGGTGAGGCAGTGGTGAGGCAATGTTACTTCGTCATCTAAGCAGTTCCATCGAGGTTCGACCTTAGGAATTAAGTCTGCACCTCTTTCTTCCAACATTAACAAGTGGAAGAGGAAGAAGAAAAGTAGTAAGGGGAAGGGGAAGGCACCGACTAACCTAGAATCTGCTTATGTATGAGTCTAAGGATTTAATCCTTACAGGATACACAGACTCTGATTTTCAGACTGATATGGATTCTTGAAAATCCACTTTAGGATCAATGTTCACTCTAAATGAAGGAGCTGTAGTATGGCAAAGTACTAAGCAGGGGTGCATTGCTGACTCCACTATGGAGGCCGAATATGTAATGTCTTGTGAAGCTGCTAAGGAGGCCGTTTGGCTCAGGAAGTTCCTGACTAATCTGGAAGTTGTTCCAGACATGTCTAGGCCCATCACCCTTTATTGTGATAATAGTGGTGTTGTGGTCAATTTCAGAGAGCCTCAAAGTCACAAGCGCGGCAAGCATATAGAACTGAAATACCTTCTCTTCAGAGAGATTGTGCATCAAGGTGATGTGATATTCATGAAGATCACTTCCAAGCACAATGTTGGCTTGTTTACGAAGGTTCTCACGGCTACAGTGTTTGAGGGTCACCTACAGAGCATGGGTCTACGGGACCATCCACAGCTGGACTAGGGAAAGTGGGAGATGTTTTTACTGGGCCTTTGTGCTCTAATTTATTGTTTTGTACTTGTAATTTTCTTGTACACCCTACTAGCTTTAGGACAAGTGGGAGATTGTTGGGGTTGATGCTCTAAATCTCGTAGGGTCCTGTAGTTTGTAAACACATATATGAACAAAGTCTTTGTGATGTAATAATATGAGATATTTTGTTAACTATAGTCTATGAAATATGAGATATTTTAGTTGCATTAATCACAAACCAATAAACTAAGATCCCTGGTTGTCATTGTAATTTAAGCATGTATATGGAGACATACAAGTGGATCGTGCTTTAAGTGATAACCTAAATGGTTTGTAGCATATGGATAATGAAGGGAAACTTTATCTTGGTGACGCTACGAGTGTGGCCCGCTTTGTAGATGTTACAAGTATTGTAAAGTGCTACAAATGGTCTGATCTTGACCATTCATGTATTAGACATGCGATGGGATACTCTATACAGAGGAGTTTGTATAAGACTGGACCACGAAATGTTTAGTCTTGTTATATAATTTCGTTCATGACAAAGACTTTCATTCCACTAGAATGACCATAGGTAACATGACATTAATATCGAGTGAGTTGGGAACTCCTGCTTATGAGGGCGGTCTTTTGATTTGCATGGGTGTGAGTAGCCAAATCGCCGACTCAAACCTACCACTTTGGGGATTCGTCTGATTGGGGAGCTGGGAACTTAGCTACACAAGACGGAATTCACTCTTTCCCTAAGCAGGGGTAAGTAGATGAATTGCTCCCTCAAGGGCTGATTCCGGGGCTTGAACAATGTGGCGTCACACTTTCTCTTGGCTCGACAAATGTTTACTCATAGTAGGATTATGATGTATTATTCATTAGAGGAATTAGTGGTTCTTAAGGAGTTAGATGTAATTACAGGGGCAAAACGGTAAATTAGTCCAACTGTACTTACGAGCGATTAGTGAAGGGTCATCGTACTATTAATTGGTTATATCTAATGGACACAGAAATATATTTGTAACGCGAAGAGTGCAGTTGTCGATCTTTAGTGGAGTTCCCGGCAGTTAACGGATGGTGGATATCGTGATTAAAAAGTTTAGTCAGTTATTCACGTACTATTGGAGCTTCAAGCTACAGGTCCATAAGGTCCTCTTGGTAGCTCAATGGATTCATGTTGAGAATCAGTTTTGCGGTTAGTTTGAAGTATTCAAATTTACGAGAGGAAATTTGATTATATATGATATAATTAAATTGCTTGAATTATATGTGATATAATTGATTTGATTTATTAGATACATTGGAGGAATTAATGTTAAATGCCATAAAGGAGAAAAAGAACTATAGTTTATATATTGCATGAGATGTGATATTAAAACTATAGGTTATGAATATATTATTTATTTATAATTAAATCAATTATGGGATAATTGATTTTGATTTTTTCTCTTAATAACTAACTTAGTGGGAAGTTGTGATCAGTTATAATAATTGATGGATAAAATGAAAATTGGTTTCATTTTTTCAATGAATTTTGATAATCGAATTATAATTTGATCTCTCATTAACCAAAAGCTATATGATAGCTTGAGAGAGTAAACGATCATGCACAGAGTTTTCTATATGATAGACACTCGTTACTAAACGATCGAGTACCCAAGACTACACGTTAGTCTCCAATATTATCCCACTTACTCGATTGTCTACACGATCATTCAATTCCTCCTTCCCTCTACCAAATCCATACAAAGCCCACAACTCCTGGATGCTCACAATGAGAATACAAAGGTAGCCTCGTGGTGGTGTCTGCTTATTGTTCGAGGGTCGAGTGTTGCTCATTGCCATTTGAGGATATTGCTGTGTTGTTGAGCGTTCGTGCTGTTGAATGTTGGTGCTATTTGATCGAGGGATACGAGAAGAAAAGTTCTTCAAGGGTATGTTCACTCGATCTTTAGTGTTATTTTTATGAAGCATGCTGTAATTTAAAGTTTATGCACAACTGTTGCTATTTGATTGTAAATGTGTATGTTTTATCACAATGGGGTTTAGAACGATCTTGCTTTCACTCATTGGTTCTCATTAAGAGTTCCTTCATTTAGGACAAATGGGAGATTATTGAGAATGGTGTCCTAAATCTCATGGTAGTCTTGTAGTTTGTAAACTCTGTAAACATATTGTTATTTAATAAAAATAAGTGTTATTTTATAAGCATCTACTCAATCCAATAAACTAAGATCCGATGTTATTTTATGTAGCTTAAGCATGTATGTGGAGACATATAAGTGGATCATGCCTTAAGTGATAACCTAAATGGTTTGTAGTATATGGATAAAGAAGGGATACCTTATTCTGCTGACACTATGGATACGACCCGCTTTGTAGATGTTACAAGTGTTGTAAAGTGCTACAAATGGCCTGATCCTGATCATTCATGTAGAGACGTACGAGCGGGGATATACTATACAAAGAATTTATATAAGCCTGAACCACGAAATGATTAGTCTATTTATATAACGGCATCAATAATTGAGACTTACATTTCACTAGGATGACCATAGGCGACATGACTTGAATCCTGAGTGAGTTGGGAACTTCTGTCTATAAGGGCAGTTCTTTGATTTGTATAGGTGAGAGTGGTCAGATTGTCAACTCAACAAGCCTACCATTTTGGGGATCCGTCTGATTGGGGAGCTGGGAACTCAGCTACATAAGAGTGAATTCACTCATTCCCCAAAGCAAGGGTAAGTAGATAAATTCCTCCCTTAAGGGCTAATTCCATGTCTTGAACATAGTGGTCACACCCTCTCTTGGGAAGAGAGAACTCAGTCATAGTGGGACTATGACTTATTATTCATTAGAGGAATCAGTGGTACTTAAGGAGTTAGATGTAACTACAAGGGCAAAACGATAAATTAGCCCAGCTGCACTTACGAGCGATTTGTGAAGGGTCATCACACTGTTGATTGGTTATATAGACACAAAAATATATTTGTAGTGCGAAGAATACAACTGACGGTCTTTAGTGGAATGTCCGATAGTTAACAGGTGGTGGATATCGTGATTAAAAAGTTTAGTCAATTATTCACGTACTGTTGGAGTTTCAAGCTACAGGTCCATAAGGTCCCCTTGGTAGCTCAATGGGTTAAAGTTGAGGATCAAATTTTGGGTTAGTTTGAAGTGTTCAAATTAACAAGAGGAAATTTGTCACACCCCCTCCCAGACTACTCTCTTAGCCTAGGTAAGGACATAACTGCAGTAGTTATCAACCCTTTTCACTGACATTTGTTGCCTACTAACTCTTTTTAAATAATCTGATAATAACAAGCAGTCTCAAACACAGTGGCTGCCACTAAGGCCAAAGAAACATTAACCATTAAACACAAAATATTTACAGAGATTACAACACAAGTCTCATAAGTCCCAACTCCCAAACTTAGTCCCTACATGCAACAACTACATCATGTGTTCAAATATTTACAGTACCACCTAGCTGACGGGTAACTAGGACTCCTGATTTTAAGTGGCAGAGCAGATGCAGAGCTATCTTTGGAGGATTTTTCCGCTACCTGGGAAAGAAAAACATTTGAAAAATGGAGTGAGCTACTAACCCAATGAGTGACTTAAGAAAGAAAACAGGTTCTCATGCATAAGTTTCAATAAAGAGATCATACTGAAACATAAGTCTTTACAGTAACCTTGTACTGAAATGTAAACTTTACAGTAACCTTGTACTGAAATGTAAACTTTACAATAGCCTTGTACTGAAATATAGACTTTACAGTAACCTTGTACTGAAATATAAACTTTACAGTAACCTTGTACTGAAATATAAACTTTACAAGCATTAAACATTAAAGTTTTTTTCACCATAAAACATTAAATTGTTCCTTAGTTGAGAGTAACCCTGCTATGGTTAAATCCAAACGTCAAATTCCTTAGTTAAGAGAGAACCCTTTTGCTCAATCTCTGATGTCAAACTACCTACGTGCACGTGGTTATAACTAAGTACCGTCATACCTTAGGTACTACTACTTAGGTACCTTCTCAATGTCTTTCAGTCTCGAGCTGCTCGGATACCTTTTCAATGTCCTTTAAAGTAACATTAGTCATACTAATACTTAATCTTTAAAGCATGTAAATCTAAACATATGGAAACATGTCTTTAAAGGTACTAACGCATGCTTTATGCATATGAGCACTCATAAATATTTTTACAACATTCTTTCATACATGGCATGCGTTTGAAAACATAAACTCATAGTTTGCTTGGAAAACTACTTTGTGAAATAACTAGCATGAGAATAATCTTTCTTAAAATCATGGTTTCTTTAAAAACATTATAAATTCTTAGTCACTCACAAATTTAGGGCTACTCCTTAAAGGTTGATGTGCTTCTAGCAATGGTGTCAATCTTGTGGACACAGTAGCATATATTTAATTACTAGCACTAGTCTCCTTTTTTAGACTAACTCTTAATTAAATTTTCGTTTAGCCTTCCCCTAGAAGACCTTCACTTAAATGCATACCTGGCTCTAGGTCAAGTACTTAGAAATTTCCTTGAGATTCTGGCTCTTGCTATACGAGCAACACACCTCACCAATGCATTCCCACTATGCAACCAACACTTGCTCTAAGTGTTCCTTCAGCTGTACATGGTCATTCACAAAGGCATCTATGAATCCAAGACTTCAACGCAAGCCTCATCAGCCCAAAAAACAAGTCAATCGCATAGGAGTGCTCAACCCTTATTCTGCTCGAGCGCCTACTGTGAGCTGCCAACTTACTCAACCCAAGTAGCTGCCTGCTTGTTCATAGAATTCCAAATTTGAATTTCTTTATTAATAACTAAAATTCTAGAGCTTATCTCAAGAAATTTCCTTCTATAAACTTTTTTAGAATTGTCTTATGAAGCTTACCTTAAAAGTTCAGCTTCAAAATTTTCGTGGTTCGTCCTAGAGCCTTAATTCTTCATCGATGGACCGGATTCACCCGTGAACTGAACCTCTTGTCACTTTCTTCCTTCTCCGACCTTATTCCGGCGAGATCTTCTTTCGGAAATACTACCTTTGAAACTAGACTCTCAGAGATTTCCAAAGACCAAGAACTCTCAATTCGCACGGAGGAATTGTTCAGATTAAGCTTTTGAAGTTCATCCTCCCTTTTATACTGCCTCCCACCGCTTATCATAAATGCTTAGCATGACACCTCCTGCTTAAGTGGACTTAATTCTGGAGATTAGGACAGTTGGTGCCTCTTAATCGGTGGTTTAAGACTGACTACTTCACCTACTATCAACGCATGCTTTCAACTAGGTTCAACGCACACCATAGTTCTCATGCAAACCTATTCCAACGCATGTGCTTTATGCTTTGGCCTCCTCCCGGCTTCAATCATTGTAACTCCAGCCCTTTCAGCTTTGCAAAGCCTGACCCACGCAAGCTCTACTCATCGCATACCAAGATTGACCAATGCACAGCCATCCTTACTCCAGCACATAGCTCTAACGCACACTGAGTAGCCAGTACCTTGCGCTCAATGCCTAGACTGGTCCACACGCATGTAAAGCCTCAATCGTCTAGCTTTGCGCCAATGCCTATCTCTCGCTGTCGCTCATAGTCTTACACTCATGCTCTCGCTCATCGTGTAGTGCTTACGCCTATCGTCTAGCGCATCATGCCCATCATCTAGCGCTTATGCCTATCGTGTAGCGCTATTGTCTAGCTCATCATCTAGCGCTGCAAGCAGCTATGTGATCATCCACGCGCAACGCTCCAACGCCCAGCGCCCACGCTCACACACACCCGATCCTATCACACACATACTAACCTCTCAAGTCTTGGTTGTCACATGCCTTGTCCATGCATAGGGTTGCTTACCCTCAACACGCTCATCTTTTTCTCTATAACCGACTTGAGTGGGAGGTTAGTTGCAGTTTTATGGTAACTGTGAGATAAAAGAAAATTTTTTTCCAAATTCATTGAGTCGTATCATCTCACAAAGATTAACTATCGAGTAAAAAGGTTTTACTACACGGTAGTCTTACAGAGAATAAATGATCAAGCATCGAGTAGCTATACGATAGTACTCGTTTCTACACGATCGAGTAGCAAGTCTATATGATAGGCTTCTTCTTCTACATGATTGTTTGATCGCATACTCGATTATTTACTTCCTCCATTCCTCTATCCAAAGTCATACAGAGCCCACAACTCTTAGATTCTCACACTGAGAATATCAAGGTAGCCTTGTGGTGGTGTCGAGTTCTGTTTGAGGGTCGAGAATCGAGTTGCACTCGATTTTGATCAAGGATATTTCAATTCTTGTTGTTTGCTGAATTGCTCGTTGCGTTCGTGTTATTGGACACTTTGCTAAACGATCGAGGGATACATGAAGAAATGGTTCTTCAAAGGTATTGTTTACTCAATCCCTTGTTTGTTCTTTAAGAATATGCATAATCATTTCTGAATGACTATAAATGTATATGTTCTTTCTCAATGGACTTTGGAACGATCCGCTTCCGGTCACTGGTTCTCTAGTTTTAGAGTTCCTTTATGGAGATCTCGAGCGAAGTGAGAAGTTAGAATGGTTTCCATTTATATGAAGGGTTTTCTCAAGCACGGGCATTTTTGTCCTTTCAATAGGCTGAATAATTTGAATTCTTGACATTTCAAATTCAATCTTGGGGCCAATCTCGTCCAAAAAGGTCCGAGATAAACTATTTTAACGAGTTTTCAAAAAGCATACTATTTTATAATGTGAAAAATTAGAAAAAGTTATTTTGGACCGATTTTCATGTTTTTTTTCCATGTAGAATTGTGTTGCTAACGAAATTAGAAGATGAGAATCAAACTTTCTCAATTGATTGTTGACCATTATCGAGCAAGATAAGGAAATTAGTTGTCTTCTGTGAGAGATTGTAGCACTTCTAAAAAATGTTTATATAGCTTTAAATAAACATATCTATCAAGTTATATAATTATAACTTCACTATATTTAGTTTATTAGGTTAATACATACATACATACATATATACATACATCGCCCACTCAATAAATATATAGACAAATATCAATTTATACCCCTAAACTTTGGAATTGTATCAATTGAGACTCTAAACTAATAGATTTCTCAATTTAAACTCTGAACTTTGAAGGTAGTATCGATTTGAACCCCAAACTAATAATTGTATCAATTTAAACCCTAAATTTTCATAAGTCTATTAATTTAAACCCTAAACTTTTATAAATATATCAATTTAGACCTTAAATTTTCATAAGTGTATCCAAATAAAATATATTGGAGGGTATAAATTGATACACTTGTGAAACTTCAAGGTTTAAATTAATACACTTATGAAAATTCAGGGCCTAAATTGATACAATTATTAGTTTAGGGTTTAAATTGATATATTTATGAAAGTTCACTGTTTAAATTGATATGATTATTAGTTTAGGGTTTAAATTGATACAACTCCCAAAGTTCAAGGGTGTAAATTGATATTTTCTCTAAACATATCTATCATCTTATATAATTGTGAATTTACTATATTTTAAAGCTACATGAAAATTCTGATGCAACATTGACCCGATTTAAAAAAATTATGAGTATGTTTGGATTGACTAGAGAAAAAATATTTTTAAAAAATCATTGTTATTTAAAATTTTTTTATGGAAGTTTAAAATAAACTTTGAATGTGTTTTAAAATTTTTTTAATAGTTGACACACACTTCAGTTTTTTTTTTTCCAAAATGACTTATTTTCAAAATTAAATACTTCAAAAGTTAAATCAAACGCACTAAGTTAAAACATTTAACAACATATTTCATCTGAAAGAACTCTGACTCGAGCTTAGGGTTCTCCAACCTGCACTAGGCTCAAAAGATTTAATAGGAAGTGGCCTATTAAGGCATTGGAATGAGAGGCTATTCGAGTGGTCTTAATTCAGTTATCCAATTAAAAGGAGAGACATATCAACTTCTACTGGTGGAGTTAGACTCAAAAGATATCATTCAGGCCTTCAACAATCTAGACGTAGATCTTTCTTAAACAAAGAATGTGGTAAAAACAATTGTTGTGCTTGCCAAACATTTTGGCAAGGTTTCCTTTGGGTTATTGTAATTGTCTTTGTAATTTTGTCACTCCTTCTTTGGCGTATGTTGCTGTGAACCTTTTTTATACTCAGTGTCCTCCCTATAAGGAGGAATGTCGTGTTGCCTATTGACCTTTTTCTATCTCCAAGATCCCTCTAAGGAGGAAGGTCGTGCTACCTATTGTGCTGATATTTATTCTAGTTGGGCAACTTCATTCTTGATGAGAACTTTTCTTGTACACAATATCTAGTTTTAATTGAAGTTTACTTTAAAAAAATATACATATTTTAAAAGTTTAAAGAATGGTCCTAGAACAAGCTTACAAAGAATACTACTTCCACTCTTTCCTTGGTCGTTATTTTATTGAAGAGACACACAAATTTCATCCTAATATTTTCAATTTATCATCATTATTGAAGACACATTTTATTTTTGAAAATTTTTCTTTTATATTTTGCTTTCTTTTCACTCAATTGCTCCACTAACCACTTAACAGAAAATTGACAAAAACAAAATAAGAATGTGAATCAATAACAACAAAAAATGGGATTTCTCCCTAAATGTACCAAAATAAGACCAATATTAAACTTTATATATTTACAAATATACTTGACACGAAGTAATTAGGAATTTTTATATTATATGTCAATTACTATATTAATCTTCTAATATTGCACTTTTTATTATTAAAAATAATGCTAAAGATACTAAAAAGGAAAATTTTTCCATAAAATAATTTTCATGATGCAGTTAATGCTGCCGAAAGTCTACAAAATGAAAAACAAATACATAAAAAATCCATGAATGCAATTGATAGTTTAAAAACAAAAACTGAAAAAGAAATAAGGTGTAAAAACAATAAATTTGACAAACAATTATGTTGAACTTTTCTAAAAAATTGAAAAAAAAAAAAAAACAACAATAACAACAAAAAATAATGTATATGACAAAAAAATTATTTTATTATTTTATCTAGGAAAATTATTTTAAATAACAAAACTACTAAAAAAATTTACAAATAATGACAAAATATCACAGTCTACAACCACGATAGACTACTTGATAAACTACTATTTGTATCAATCATGACACAAATAGTAGTCTATCGCAGTCTTTGACACATATAGTAGTCTAACGCGGTCTATCGCAGATAGACAATAAAATTTTGCTATATATTTGTAAATATTTTAGTTCATTTTCCTATATTTGAAAACATCAATTTTATCTATTTTTAAAACAATAAAACAAAAAATTGATAAATTTGTAATTTTTCTACCGAAAAATAAAATATTAAAAAAAAACCTTCCTTATATATTGCTTCTCAAACTTGCCAAAAGAAAAGACTCGTAAAAACTTTAAAACTTCTAAGTTAATAATTGAAAAATAATAACTAAGTGTCATCATGCTATTTTGACAAGAAAAAAATAAAAAAAAATCGTTAAAATCCATGAATAAAACATAAAGTTATTTAAGACATTTTTAAAAATATACCTTAAGAGTTGAGTCTATTTGACACTTTTTTTTTTTTATAAAAAAAAAAAAGTGGAGTTGTATTTTCCTTTTTCGTTAAATCTCATTCTCATCGTTTCAATCGTTCTCTTTTTTAGTTAGTATAAATAGATAAATAAGGACACATTCAACTTTATGTGAAGATGAGATTTATTAAAACATTTTTGTTGAGATTATAATCCTTCAACTATTAAGTCAATACTAATTTAATTATTTGAATTGTTTACGACTCTCATCCTTTTGAGGTTGAAAATTTGTAGACAGTCTAACACAAAAAAATCAATGTTTCGAGAAGAAATGACATAATAGAATGCAGAACCTCCTATTTTTTGATGCAATGATAAAGCAATAAACAATCTATTGAGTTAATTAAAGAAAAATGTCTTAATTAATTAAACTATGATAAACTTGACTATAATTAAATGATTACCTAGGTTGGCTTTAATTGAATGCAACTATATAAATTATAATTTAAAAGAATTATGGTTTGGAAAAAATAATTAAAAAAATATAGGGTTTGGGAACATTTTTATTTAAATGATGAAAATATAGTGTTTGGAAAATAATAATTTAAAAAATAGATAACAAGGAGAATGATGCGAGAGTCGGGGCATTTAAAAACAAAATAGCTAAGACATGGGAATCCTAAGCTATTTGTATTTATTGTGAGAGACAACATACACATTTTGTTTAGTATTATTATTATTTTGTCTTTATCGTGCGACACAACATACACATTTTGTTTATTATTATTATTATTATTATTATTATTATTTTGCCTTTTCTAATTTCTTTTGTCTTTTTTTAATTTTGCTCATTTGGCTCATTTTTCTCATTTTCTATTTTAGTGTTGTTTAATTTTGTTCCTTTTTATTCTTTTTTTTTTCATTTTTTTTATGAAGATGTTAAATGTTGTTTGAAGATAAAAATTAGATTAGTTTAAAAAAAGTATTATTATTTATCTTTTACAAAATTTAAAAATTAACCTAATAAGATTGTAAATATGGATGTTCAAATGACCCGACAATCCGAACAATTCAAACTATCCAACTCAAAATGTAAGGATTGGGTTGAGTTAGTTTTGTACTTATGTTGGATTGGATTAAACTTTATCCATTTTTGTTGAGCTAAGCTAGGTCGTGAGTTGGCTAAAAATATTTGGGTTGACCCAACCCAACCCGAATTATATATATATATATATATATATATATCTTTGTTTAAAGTTCGATCACTTTGTATTAATTAATTTGTGAACTTTTAATATTTTTCTTTTAAAATAGCTATGATATTTATCTTTCTTTAAAGTTTATAATAAATACCATAAATATTTAGTACTTAACATTTGAACTTCATGAGATATTAGTTATTAGTCGTAAATAAATTTACATAATTTTAATAAAAAATTAAAAAAGTTATAACCCAACAATTCAATCCAATCCAATCCAAATTGTAAGGGTTAGATCGTATTGGATTAGAGTCTTTATTTGAGTCATCTGAATTGTCAACTCAATCAACCCAAATTTTCGGGTTAGTCTATAAAATACGCTCAATCTAACCCAATCCAACCCATATATAATCATAGTTTAAAAAAGGAGAATTGGAGCATATGGCAAATTTTAGGATTTGGTTTTGAAAAATGGCAAAGCTGACAAATAATAAGATTTATGGAAACTCACATAATGATCACGAATTTACAAATCCCTGTTTTACCCTTGTTTGGTCCGTAACTTTTGTTATTGATGAAACTACAAATACATGCAAGTGTAGAATCATAAACAATGACGAGATTCTGTATACACCATAATTGCTCATGACTTAGCTCTCCACTATCCCTTTAATTGATTCATTTGAAAAATTAGCGTAACCGTCTTCCTCAAAATAACTGCATTCCCTAATTTTCCTCACGTATTTAACATTTCAATGCAGATTTTATTATTAATTTAGATTATGTTTAACAATTTTTCGAATTAATCTCACTTGAATTAAATATCTAGATTTTTCTATCAAATTTATATTTTAAATATTCATATATTATCAAATTTCATTTATCTAATCAAATTTTAAATTTATTCAAATGTTTGAAGTGTTTTTCATTATTTTATACACATCTTATATAAATTAAATGGATTTTTTACCCATATCTTTTAAGGTTTAAATTGTTTTATATATGTTATTAGATTCAATTGTACCTACTTCATATTTAGTCACTATTTTAGTTGACATTTTGATAATACTTGACTCGCCCTTAATTGGTTCGTATGTCCGAAATATTAAATATAGTGTAATTGTAGAGCTTTATTAATAACCTAGATATAAATACAGCGTAAGTGGAAAGGTTGATTAATAATCGGGATATAGATACAATGTAATTGGAGAGTTTGATTAATAACCAAATTAATCATATTATAATCTAACGGATCCAATTTCAAAATGAAAAATGAGCGTCATTCCGTAATTTTCACCCTCTTTTGGAATTTGAATTTATTTTTTAAATTAGATTTTGATAAAATTGATTTGAAATAAACCAATCTCTTCCTTATTTTTCTCCCCATTCAAATTAGTTGTATGTTTTGACTTGATTTAACCACTTTTTGAAAATATTCGGAATTAATCAATCTTTAGTTTGTTTATCACCATTTTGATTTTAATTTATATATTTAGATTTTACATTATTTTATTATTTTTTGTTATTTTAAATTCGGATTAAATTTTTTTTATTCTAATTTGGATTTTACTTAATATTTTATACATATTATCATCTACCAAACTGTATATTTCATTTAAATTTTATCATTTTTGTATTTTTTAATCACATTTTATTCATTATCATCTTATTATATTATTATATAATTATTTTGTCTTTTTGACAAATAAATAAGTATCCACTTTTGCAATCTTACTGTTTATGCCTCTGCAACGAGTTAGGCTTTTTTCATGGTTTATAAATACAGTGTAATTATTGAAGCTTAATGAAAAGGGAATTATGAATATAGTGTAATAGTAAATAAACGAACTCCCTCCCTGATTTTTCTCCCCCAAATTATATTTTAATTTATATTTTATTATCAAATTAGATTTTATCTAGCTACTTATCGAATTAAACAAGAGCCTCCTGATTTTTCTCTCCAATTTATATTTAAATTTCTTTTATTATCAAATTTGATTTTATTCAACTAACTTTCGATTTGTTTATATGTTTGTTACAAATTCAAATGTATCGAAATATTTTTTTCCAATTTATATTTGAATTTAGCTTTTATTATCAAATTTGATTTTATTCAAATAACTTTCGATTTGTTTAAATGTTTGTTACAAATTCAAATGTATTGAAATATTTTTTTCATTATTTTATACATATTGTTATCAAATTAATTTATCTTTTTTTTTTCTTCATATTTTCGATCTTTTTAATTTTTCATATAGAAATACGTAAAACTTGTTGTACTTAAAAAGAAATATATAAATGGGAACTAAACTTTAAAGGTTTGAAACAAGTATATATATATATATATATAATTTATTATCATCATCATCATCATTATTTATTAAAATATAAAACAGCAAAAAATCCTAAATTTCATATTCTTCATGTTCTTCACTTAGCCGCCCCTAAAATCTCTTTTTCTCATTCTCAATCTGATATATGTGACTGTTGGTTTAACAACCCTTTATTGAATTCCATCATCTTGGCTAGCTTTTAACGACCATCTTCACCGAAACGAAAACCTTTTTTGGTCGCACACATATTTCTTGCTTTTGTTTCTACTTTGAACATCATTTTCAACAATAACATTCTAGAATTGATAGTGTTTAAAGTTGGCTTTCAAGATCATATGAGCAAGTCACATGGAATGAAGATGATGAAACATCTACAAGTTTCTAATAACCCCCATCACTTGGTCTTCATCTTCCTTCTATAGGATGTTGGATAGAAACCCCCACCACTTGGTCTTCATCTTCCTTTTATAGGATGTTGGAAGCGTTAAGGACCATAGTGATTTTTATTTTTTGCTTATGGAATGTTTAGATACGGTGTAGTTCTAGAATATTTAGGTACAGTGTATTTGTGATATATGAGTTACTTTTGAAGCAGTATATATTTATATCTGTGTACTTAATTTTTTTGTTTTAGGGTAGTTTTGTTATTTTTAATTAGTATTTTCTATTATATAAATTCGTTTTGCTATTTTTATAATTTTGAAATGTTTTTACCATTTCTCCAAATAAAACTTTACATTTCCCTTGTCAACCCTTTAAAAAATGCACATACTTTTTTTTCAAAAAAAAAAAAAAAACACATTTAGTTCTTGTACTTAAAAGTAACGATTTTTTTAAAAAGTAGAGATAGATGAAAATATGAAATTTTTCGATAAATATAAAAGTAAAAAAAAATAGGAAAAAATAAAAGTACTCCATAAATATGTAAAATTGAACTGCATTAGTAAATTGAGTTGTTTGAATTTAAAATTTTGTAGGCCAAATGATCCATTATTTTTAATTTAACAACATGTGAAAATAGAAATCCATAACTTTACAATAAAATAATGCACAAACCAATTAAAATATACTTGTGGGGAAAAAAGTTTATGCATGGAGCATAATTGAGAAGTGTGTTTTATTAGGCCCAAGTCTCGCCGGTCACGCCCGCCTCGTGGCAGTGGCAGGGGATTGGAAATTTTGTTTGTTTTTATTATTACTAATTAATAATAAATACACGTGAAATATTTGGACTTTTAATTTAAAGTTTTTAAATACTATTTAATTGCAGGGGATTTTTAAAAATAAAAAAATAAAAAAACTATTTACACAAAATAATAAAATTTTAATCCTTTAGTAGAGGCTAATAGAAGTTAGTGTCTATCAATATCTATAAGTATTTTTTTTTTTGCTATTTTAATAAATAGTTTGACATTTTTCTATTTATGAAAATTTCTCTTAATTTGTAATAAATTTTTATAAATGTAATGAATAATTATTATTTAAACGTAGTTTTGGGCTAGTTGCATAAATGGAATTCAGACTCAAGATAATAGAATATATAGTACATGAATAAAATAATTACATATACAAAACAAAAAAAAAATGGTAAAAGACTAAAAGGCCCACATCTAACCACCATTTTGCTCGCTTCTTCCCAATTTTCTCAAATTGAAAGCTATCGTTGATAGCAGCTATTAGTGATAGCCACTGATAGCATCTATCAGTGATAACAACTATATATTCTATCACTGATAGTTGCTGTCAGTTGTTATCACTGATAGTTGCTATAAATGGTAGCTTTCAATTTGAGAAATATATTAATACAATATTGAAATATAGCTTTTAATTTACTATAAGTTATCAATGTCTATCATTGATACACTTTCATCCATTGGAATCAACTCTGAAATATAAATAGTTAAGGCTATTAGTGGCTATCAATAGTAGACTTTTATAAGTAGTTATCAACATTGAAAGAAAATTAACAACTTTGAAAGATTGAGCTATACCAGTGATGAAAAACTACTAATGACTCTCGCTGATAGACTTTCATAAATGACTATCAACTTTGAAAGATTAACACAGTAGTTCTAACTGATAATCTTCTATCGTAGCTATCACGGATAGCCATTGTTAGTTGCTATCACTGATAGATTTTTATCAATTAGAATCAACCTTGAAATATCAACACTTAAAGCTAGCATGAGAATTCTACAACTAGTTATGAACTAAAAAAAAAAAAAAAAAAAATCGTTATATGGATTTCACCTAACTTCTATCACTGATATCACTAATATCACTCATATCATGGTTATTAGTAATAACTTCTTTCACTGATAACATTATTGATAAGATGTTATCAATGATCTCATTGGTATCATGCTATAAATGATTTCATTAATATCATGCTATCAGTGATAGCTCTCTATTATCAATAATATATCATCTATGGTAGTTTCTATAATTGATAATGTGCTATTAGTGGTAGCTTCTATCATTGATAATGTGTTATTAGTGTTAACTTCTATCACTGATAACATATTATCAGTGGTAGCTTCTATCATCGATAATGTACTATTAGTGTTAACTTCTATCACTGATAACATGCTATCAGTGACAGCTTCTATCAATTATAGCTACTGACCACTTTAATGTCTCTTTCCTTGTCCTTTCCAAACATTCCCATAGTCCATTTTCTTTTCAATACCTCTAAGGGCACTTTGTAAAAACAGAAAACAGTCAACCAAACCATTATTTTTCGCTTGGTTTTGTAAACAAATATTACAGTATACAAATACACAAATATTTCAAGTTGTGCCCTTCATTTTGGGTCATCTATGCCATTTTTTCAAGTTTATTTCTCATAGACATTATACTTTTAAAGTCCTTTAAAAAGAAAAAAAAAACTATTGCCCTGTCTGATATCATTCGCATTTATCATTTTTTTGAGAAATAAACTTGTTTAATAACTATTATCGTTTCTTATTTCAAACTTTTAAGAAACGTTTCTAAAAATGGTGCAAATTTATGGACTAAATAAACAGTTTCTTCAAATCTGTTTTCATTTGCTCTTCATATTTAATGTTTCATTATAATAATCAAACTTGATGATTGACTTGTTGATGTTAATTCACTTATAAATTGTTTTCAAGTCTTGGGTACGAAACTCAGTCTCATAATTCTTATGAAAAAATGGAAGAAGAAAAAACCGGATAAAAGAAAAAAGATTAAAAAAAGAAAAGAAAAGAAAGAGAGAAGTTTAAGAAACTGGAGAAAGGAAAGGAAAATTAGAAAAAAAAAAAAAGAAAAAAAAAGCAAGAACTGAAGAAAGAAAAGGAAAAAAAGAAGAAGAAAGAAGCAAAAATTGAAGAAAATAAAAAAAATAAAAAAAATGAAGAAGAAGATGTGCAAATAAGACAAAATAAGGGAGGGCGAAATTGAAATTATAAAAAATTTAAAAGTTGATTAGTAAACACTTCTATATTTTAAAGAGGTGATATATTTTTAGATTTTTTCCCTATACTTGCAATATATTGCAAAATTCTCAATATTACTATACTATATATATTCTTTCAACATAATAATGTATATTTGAGGGAATCTTTAGATAATATATAATTAGATAAATGAGATTTTTGATTTCTACCTTCAAATTAGGTTGCATTTGAGACTTTGAATTTTAAAGACAATAATATTATTCTTATATTTGAATTTAGTTCTATTTTGGTTCCTCCATAAATTTTTCCATTATATATGACCCTTAATTTTTATAAAAGTAAAAAATATTTTCTTTCTTCAATTTCTAAATTATTAAAAAAATTCAAAAATTAATTAAATAAGGGGATAAGTGAGATAAATAATACTGTTTAAAAAATAAATTGGAAGAAACAGTTTGGTTGGAAAGAAAATTAGGAAATCCATGTGGTTGTTTTGCTTTTATAGAGTATTCCGTTAAATGGACTGAAACGTCCGATCTTCTTTTTCTTTCTTTTCTTTTTCTTTTTTTCCCCTTCTATTTTTAGTTATCTTTGACATTTTTTTTTACTTTTTTTTTTTTTCATTTAAACTATTTTTTTTTGGTAGTATTGACTATTGAGTTTGTCGAAGATTTTTTTATAGAAAAAAATATATTTTTTCTCTAAATTTTGGGTTTCTTCTATTTGTTTCTAGATTATAAAATGTTATATTTGCCGTCCTAAATTAATCTCTAGGTTTAATTTAGTCGCTAAGTTTCAAGACTCACATGTTCAGATTTAATTTGATAGGTAGGTTTCAAGATTTACATGTTTCTTTCTAAACAACCACATTGAATCTTTGACGTTAATATTAATTAATGAATTTAAAATAATTTTAGTTATTAGCATCAATCTGAGTTTCAATTTGAATTAAAAACTAAAAGAATAAATAGATTAAAAAATAAATATGTTAAAATGAAGTCTTAATTTTACAAAAACATTGATAAAAATATAGATAAAATGCCCATGTCCTTGGATATTTATAAAGAAAAATCTTTAAAACAAAAATTCAAAGAAAGTAATAAATAAATGTTTTATGCTTTTTTTTTAACAAGTTAAAATATGTATTATTAATATTATATTCATATTAGTAATATCTTGTTTTCGTTAAAATATCGTTTTGATCTTGATTATGTGAAGTTTGTTCAATTTTAGTTTCCCTACTTTCAAAAAAATTAAAACTAAAAGAACAAATGTTTATAGTAAAATGTTAATAAAGAATAAATGTTTATAGTAAAATGCTAATATAAAATAATTTTTTTTTCAGAAAATTAACTATAATTGACAATGATGACTAAATTTAAGATTTTTTAGAAAGTGTATGGACTAAAATTGAACAATGATTGAAATTATTTTAAATCAATTAATTGATATTAATATAAAAAATTGAAAATAATATTTAATGAAAAATAAAAATTAAACCTAAATTAAATTTATCAAAAAGTAAATTAATAACATTTTAAAATTTATGACTAAATAGAAATTAAGTCAAATTTAGAGATTAAAAATATTTGTTTTCCGTAAAAAATTAATCTTTGGCAATCTCAATACTACCCAGATGTAGTTTAAAAAGACCGGTTTTTTTTAAAAGGTCAAAATGGAAACTTCGGTCCGTTTGGCAGAAAAAAAAAGAAAAATTTGAGACGCACTCTATAAAAGAATATATATATATTTTCCTAATTTTTCTCCAACCAACCTGCTTCTTCAATTTATTTTAAAACAGTATCATTTATCTCACTTATCCCTGAGTAAGGAGATGGAAAAAAATAAAATAAAATTACTTTTTGAAATTTTAATAATTAAAAACTTAGAAAAAGTATATTTATTTAGAAATAAGTTTATCCATAGTTTTCCACGAGTAATTTAAAAAAAAAAAAAAAAAACCCTCACAGATGAACCAAAATGGAACCAAATGCAAACTCCCAGAGTAAAAATTGTTGAGTTCGAAAACACAATCTAAATACAACTAACTCAAATATTTTAAAAGAGAAGTGTAATATTTTTTACATTATTTTATTAGATGGAGAGGTTTTGTTCCTTTGGTCTTTGAACTTTTAAAAATTACAAATTTAATTCCTAAGCTTTCAAATAATTTTGTAAAATTCATGAATATGCTAGTCACAAAATTTAAAGTTTACAGTTTCATTAGATCAAATTCACATTTAATAAATCAATTAATTCTTAAAAACTTTGAAATTTTTATGGTCTTATTAGACACAAACTTAAAATTTCAGGGACTCTATTAGACACAAAATAGAAAGTTGAGAAATTTGTTAGATACATTTGAAAGTTCAGAGATTAAATAATAGACAAAGCATTTAAAGTTTCGAGCCTAATTAACTTATAATTTAATCCATATTGGTTAACAATAATTGACATGTATTACTTTTATGACGTTGAATGTTTAAATTATATTTCAATAAACTATACTCTACTTGTATTCAAAAAAGAATAGTACTGAGATGCATTCCAGATTATACCCATCTATTATATCATACAAACTTGTTTCATAATAATTTGACACGTGACAAATTTTTTTTACCTCTTTCTTTAAATATTTAAATATATATTTTTTTTGTGCGATGTGAGTGGACACACAGAAATATTATTCCTGTTAAAAGATAACGAATCACAAGTCATATTGATATGCTGCCCTCAAAGATTCTTCCTATGACCTGTATACATATAAATTTCTAGTTTTATTATTATTATTATTTTATACATATAAAAACACACATTTCAAATGTGGGTTGTTTAATTAGCACTAAACAACAAGTGATAAGAGCCTACATATTGTCGGAGGGAAATGGGTTTCAGAACCAATATGATCGGAGAAAAATCAGAAAGAGAGAGAGAGAGAGAAAAGAAGGAAAAATGGAAGGAAGTTCAAAGCTAAGCCATTTGTTGGTGACAGTATTTCTATACACTTTCACAACCATGATGGCCTTTCCGGCCATTACAGATGTCACCATGTCCGCTCTGTGTCCCGGTCAAGACGAGTGTTCTCTCGCCATTTACTTCACCGGCTTTCAACAAGTCGTAAGTTTTCTACGATGGAACTAACCGTTTTTCATTCCATATGTATGTAGGAATGAGGATTTGTAGTCCATTCAAATTGCAAAAACCCAATAGTTTTGAAAAATCGAATTGAAAACTTAGTGAAACTAATAAATGCGGTTCGATTCGATTTGAAAATTTTTTAAAATTGAACCAAATCGTTTTTAACTAATATATATACATATTTAGGATTGTTTTTAAATATAGAAAAATAAACCAAAATATTTACAAAATATGACAAATTTTTTTTATAGACACTAATAAATTTCTATCAGCAATATCTATCAACGTCTATCATTATTCGAAAAATTTGCTATATCTTGTAAATATTTTCAACAGTTTTACCGTTTGAAATATTTCTCATTTATTTATTTATTTAAAAAAAGAATAAAACCGAATTTTAAACCGACCTATTTTTAATTTAAAGAACAAAACCAAATTAACCGAATCGAACCGAACCGTCTTTTAATTAAAAATATAACATAAGACTTTTTAAAAATATCAAAACCAAATTTAAACTCGAACCGAATCATATATATACGATTCGGTTCAGTTCGGTTTAGTTTCACATATTAGAAAATTTGATTCGATTCAGTTCGACCACCAAACTGAATTGAATCGAACAGTTTCCACCACTAAAGATTTGAATAATTTATGTTTTTGTATTACATAGGTGACTGGAATTGGTGCGTTGCTAATGGTGCCACTACTTGGAAACCTCTCGGATAAATTTGGGAGGAAGACTCTTCTCACCATTCCCTTGGTTCTCGCCATAATTCCCCTTGGTTGGTGTTGGTCACATGATCTCTGCATTTCTTCTTCTTTTTGTTAAATTATCCTTTAGACGAGATTAGAGTAAATTTAATCTTATATTTGTAGTTAAATTGTTGGTTTTGATGGTAGGGATATTGGGATATGGGAGGTCAAGAGATTTGTTCTATATTTATTTTCGGTTGAAATGTGTGACGAGTACAATTTGTGAAGGAAGCGTTCAATGCTTGGCTGTTGTCTATGTGGTAAGAACTAAATTTATCATTTCAAGGTTAAATTAGAAGTTTAGTCCATAAAATTTGAAAGTTGTCTAATTTTAAAAGTTCAATAACCAAATAATAGACACAAAACTAGGAGTTAATCTATTTTAAATATATTTTCATTCTTTCTTCTTAAACTTTGTTTGTTGCTCACTTAGTCAGAATGATTCCTCTGGCTTAAAAATAATAATAATTAAATAATTAAAAAAAACTATTGTAAAATTTATGCAATTTTTTTTTATTAAATTATAAAAAATACCTTTGAAATTTTTATTTTGGGTCAAAAGTACCTCTAAATTTTAAAAAATTTCAAAATACTTTTAAAGTTTCAAAAAGAGTTCAAAAATACCCTTACCATTAGCTTTGAATGAAAATGGTTAGTATTTTATTCAAAAACATGGATTTTAAAAATTTTTAAAAGTACCTTTAAACTTAACAAATCTAAAAAATATCCTTACCATTGGAATGTAAACAAAAACTATTAATACTTTATTGTAAAAATAACTCTAAAATTTCAAAAATAAAAAAGTTGAAAAAAATGCTCAAACAGATAGTATCAATCAATTTGTTTGAAGTTTTCTTCAGTTTGAAAACAATCAATTTTAAAACAAATTATATGGATACTCTCGTTTTTTTTAATATAGATACTCTCATTTTTCTTCTATTTTTTTCAATTATTACATCAATTTTCTCATCAACCAAAAAATATAAAACAAAACTTTAAAGCATCGTTTGATAATCATTTTGTTTTTAGTTTTTTTATTTTAAAAATTAAGCTTATGAATATTACTTCCACCTCCAAATTTATTGCTTTGTTATCTACTTTTCACCAATAATTTAAAATACCAACCCAATTTTTGAAAATTAAAAAAAGTAGCTTTAAAAATGTTATATTTTGTTTTTGGAATTTGGTTAATAATTCAACCATCGTACTTAAGAAATATGTAAATCATTGAAAGAAGTATGAATGAAATAAATTTAATTTTCAAAAATAAAAACAAAAAACAAATGGTTACCAAACGAGGCTTAAGTTAAAACATAAAATCCAATAAAATCTCACAAAATTCAAAAATCAAAACCTCCCCTTAAAACATACATAAATAGTTAAAAAAAAAAGTATTTGATCATTAACACACACTCAATTACTCTGATAAGAAAATTTAAATCCTAAGATTTCTATGTGCTTACATTATTCTTTTTCTCGTTATAGTCTATATATCTTAACATTGTGGACAATTTAATGAATTTATTTATATATAAGCAAATGTTAAGTAGCTAAACAAAAAGAGGAATAGAGGGTATTGATGAAGAAAAGAGAAAAAAGAGGAAAAATAAAGAAGTAGGAGAGTATTAGCGGTTTTTGGTTGTATTCTTACAACAAGGATATTTTTGAATTTTGTTTAAGTTTAAGAGTATTTTTGAAATTTTGAATGTTCAGGAATATTTTTAATACAAAACTATAATAGTTTCCATCTAAAATTAATGTTAAGATTAATTTTGAACTCGTTTTGGGATTTTAAAAGTATTTTTGAAACTTTTGAAAGCTTAAAGGTAATTTTTGATACAAAATACAAAGTTTAAGAATATTTTGTATAATTTAGTTTTTTTAGTACAACATCTATAAGAATAAGGGATCAAACCTCTAATTTAGGGAAGTCATACTAATTAGCTAAGCTCATTTTATCTAAAATTTCTACAACTTGTAGACTTGGTTTGACTTCTAAATTTTTTAGGTGGCATAATATAAATAAAGTAATCATAACTAGCACTAGTAGTTAGAACATTTGACTTCTATATATATATATAAAGTAATCATAATTAGAACCAGTAGTTAGAACTTTTTGACTTTAATTAATTGTTTTAGTGGTATACTGTCTCTTTGTAAAAGTTTCTTAATGAGTTAGAACTTGTTTTTTACCTGAATTTTTTTAGTGGTATAACTATAACTTCTCTTTTAAAAAAAGTTTCCTAATTAGCGACAACTATGTGATCTGTGGAATCTTTGGTTCGTTTTAATAAGTGAAAATTATTAAGGGAGAAAATACTAAAACAATAAACTCTAAAATATCTATTGTTTAATTTTTATTGAGGGGATTTTTAAAAATAGAAAAATAAACCAAAAGTAATAAAATTTTAATTTTTTTTGAAGTCTATCGGTAATAGAAATTGATAAAATTCTATCATCGATAGATATGGATAAAAGTTATATTTATTAATATTTTTTTTTCTATTTCTATAATAGTTTGACAATTTTTTTTATCGATGAAAATTTTCCTTTTATTTATGATCCCAAGACCCTATGTTTGGTACCTATAGTAATTAAAAGACTAAAAGGGATCTAATATTAGATTTATTTTTGGAGGTATATATATACTCTATCGAATTTGATTTTTAATAACCTTTTCAATAAGAGAAAAAACCGTTCTAAACTGTCTATTTTTTATTTTTTTCAAATATAAATTAAGATGTCAAATTTATAATAAAGAAGCAAATCGATGGATTGAGTTAGTTTTTTTTTGGCAAAAATATTGTAATTAAAATGTGAGGTGAGAAATCCAACCTCGAATTCAATATTACTGGTCTTTGTTTTTTGGTTTTTCGAATTTTCGTTGCACTCCGGGCCCACCCATTCCCACCCTCCCGTTTCAGTGGTTGCATTTGGCTGCTTCAACGTTGGCACATAGCACCCTCAAACCCTTTTTCGACGCCATGGCCATCCAGTCATGACTTTGGGTTATCTCTGCCGTTACAGGCTGACAATGTACAGGAACACCAGCGAGCTTCTGCATTCGGAATGTTATCCGCCATTATCTCTTCTGCGTCCGTCTGCGGGACTCTCTGTGCTCGTCTTCTCTCCATTTCATCCATATTTCAGGTACTCTTTGCTTTCTTTCTCTCAAATTTCATATATAGTAAGTTTTCAACTCATTGTCTTCTTGAATAGGTGGCGGCAGCCACGGCGGCTGTGGCGGCAGCGTATATGAGGATTTTCCTTACTGATTCTGCCGTCGGTTGCAATCTTTCTGCTCCTTTACTGTCTGGGGAGAATGTAGAATCTGTTTCTTTGGATCCAATTTCGTCTAAACAGGAAAATTATACTACGACCTTGCCTTCACTGACGGACCTTTTTTCCCTGTTGAAGACTAGGTATGTGTTCAATTATTTGTAAAAAAAAAAAAAAAAAAAAAAATTAGAATACACTTATGGACTGGCATTTTGGTTTTCAAATTAGTTTCTATTTAATCCTTCAATTTCAAAAATAGTGTAACATGTTTCATCCTGATATTTGAATTTGATTTCTAATTGAAGTTTGAAATCGGTCTCTAATTAGTATTTTAATATAGAAAAAAGTTCCAAATTATTTGTGGCTCTAAGGGAAGATGTTGAGTTTCTTCTTAAATTCTCAATCCTTTTCTTTTTGTACATTATTTGCAGCTTGACATTTTCACAAGCGGCAGTTGTTGCATTTTTTAGCAATCTTGCTGATGTTGGCCATCATGCTTCAATAATGGTTAGTCTTTTGATCCAAGAATCTAATCTGGGTCAGTTTTTGTCAAATTTTTAGTTATAATTTCATTCAACTTATTTGGTTTACTTTTAAATAGAAAGTTTTAGTCATGGTTGATCACCCTTATCTCACTCCCATCGTAGATTTTTGTTTGGCTCACTATAGATTTTACATCCACCACAGACTCTCAAGCGTGCCTATTGAATTTTAATTGAACTTGTTTTGGACAAAATCGATATGCTGACCTATGTTTGATTTTCCATCTACAGTACTATTTAAAAGCCAAATTTCACTTTGACAAGGATAGAATTGCTGATTTGATGGTGATTTCTGGGGCTGCTTCGAGTATTTCACAGGTATTTCCAAGCTATTTTATTTTAGTTTGTATTTGTCAGTTATCTGTTGAGAATATGTTAAAAGAAAATAACTAATGCTCTAGACTATTGCTTAAGCTTACATTTTCCAACCCAGTGGTGATAGCACAATATCCATCTTTGTTCCATGTGTGTGTTCTTAGTTCTTACCATTAAACGAATCATTGCAGCTACTTTTAATGCCCATCTTGGTTCCTGCGCTAGGAGAGTATAGGTTGCTCTCAGTTGGGATCTTTTTCAACTGCATTCATGTAAGCTCTCTAACATTCTTCTTACTTCTTGACTTAAAAGTTGTGAATGTTATTCTAATTATCCAACTTCATATTAAGAAATTTGAAAATGGCTAGATTCTTAACTTTGTTTTATGGGCTTTTGAATGCAGATGCTTCTTCACAGCTTAGCTTGGTCCGAATGGGTACTTTGCAAATATATTGTCAATGCAGTTTAATTCTTTTAATAAATTCAGTTCATTATTTTATATATTACTTTACTTATTTGAAGTTCAATTCTTCTTCATAAATTACATCACGCCATGAAATGACTAACTTTGCTGTCATGCAACAGGTTTCCTATGTTGCTGCAATGTTTTCTGTTTTGTATATTTTCTGGCAACCTTGCGTGAGTGTCAAACTTCTTTATATTTAGAGTTTGTTATTCCCGACTGATAACTTGATTGAACTTAATTTGTTTCACATATATAATCTGCAGTTGCAAAGCATAGTATCGAAACAAGTTGGCGCAAGGGAGCAGGTTAGTTTTCAAGAACAACTTCAACATTGATCGGTCAAAAATACCTAATACAACCTGTCTATTTATAGTCTTTACATGACGATGGTATTGACTGATAAATTTCAAGTTAATTGAAAAGTAACAACATAAATAAACTAATTTTGCTAAATCAAACAACCATGTGATTATGCATTTACCTAAAAAAGAATCTGCCCTTGAGTTTGGGCAGATAAAAATAAAAGAAGAAACTCTAGCTGGTTTTGGTGGATTAAAATAATGGACTAAACCAACACCAACAACTCTTATAAACTCTGATTCATGACATGTCACAAGCGTTCAAATAGAACTGAACTTCGGTTTTTTATTACTTGTAACCTTGAATGAAAATGAAAATGACTTGTAAACAAATCAATTTTACCAAATCAAAATATGTAACTAGATGTTAGCAAAATATGACTTTTGTTGTAACCAAAAATCAAAATATGCAACCAGATTTTTTAAGAATCTCATTCTTGACTTTTGTTGTTTGACATAACAATATTCTTGGATTTGATTGATTATCAGGGTAAGGCTCAAGGATGCATTTCAGGCATATCTTCATTTGCCAATGTTGTTTCTCCATTTGTATTCTCCCCTTTAGCAGGTTACTTGATTAAATTTTCTATATATAGTACAATGCAACAACCAGAGATGATAACATTAACAAATTTTTGATGTTTTCAGCTTTGTTTCTCTCTGATAACGCTCCATTTCATTTCCCTGGATTTAGCATCATGTGCACTGGATCTGCTGCGGTAAGAATCTTTTTTCCACTCCATTAACCGATGCCTATGGCTGCTCTGTCGAAGGGATTTAAGTTTAAATTTCTATTTTAGTTTTATGATATGATTTGTGTTTGACTAATCTAAAAAATTCCCCAAAAGTGCCTCGCATTTTTTTCTTAATAAAAAAAGTACCTCGCATTTATCACATGTTAAATTTTCCAAAACATCCATATTCTTAGCATATGTTAATTGTTTTCTTATATGGTACATTTTTCTTTTGGATGTGAAAAAAAAGACCATGATATATGCTCTTATGGTTGCAAATTGCTCTATTCTAATTTTTCAAAAACCTTTAGTCTCTCAACTATGCTCCTTTTCTACTTTTATTGGTTACTTCTAAAGAAAACATGTAACAAATTTACAATAGTTCTACATTTTTATTTGGGAGCAACAAAAAAAAAAAAAAAAAAAAAACTAACATTCATGACTACTTTTTGTTATTTCTAAAGAAAACATGTTACCTTAGAAGTTGCTTAGAATGGTGGTATTGATAATGATGCTTGGAGAGCTTTAAAGTTATACAATATATTAAAAATTATGAAGATTTGGCAGGGGCCAAAAAGGCTAATTCAATCATGAACTTATTTTTGTGCCTTTTGAACACTTATTTTGTTCCATTTGATGGAAATCTTTTATTTATGTGGCAGATGATAGCATTTGTTCAGAGTATGATGATAAAGATTCCTACAAAACCCTGCATCATCAGCCATGTGGATGTGGAAGCCTAGTTCGTGTAATTCTTCCCCTCCCATATTTTACTTGTTAAATAGTGTAAATGTTTGAATATTATTTGTTTTTCAAAACTTAGGAAATTAAGGGATAAGAATAGTTTTCCCCCATAATTTTTGTTAATAGCAATTTGTAAGAGTCCTGTAAAAACATGATCATCATATAGTTCAAATGGCTATTCATTAAAATTCTGGAAGGAAAAATAATTTCTGATAAGAAAATTCCACTTGATGACATAACTTTTTGGAAATTTGGCTTTTATTGTATTTTTACTTGGATTGGAACTTGAGAATACTATTGCTTTGAAATTTTAACCTTTTACGTGTGTAGTGGGAAAATCGAACCTTTGACTTCGAGATTGATAGTGTAAGCACTATGTTAGTTGAGCTATACTCATTTTGGAAATATGTTTAAAATATATATTGATATTATACTATTTAGGGTAAATTGTAAAAATAGATCCTAAAGTATGGTGGTAATTACAATTATACCCTCAAACTTTCAATTGTAAAAGTTGAACCTTCAAACTTGTATACGTATTAAAATTGGATCATCAAACTTAGAAAAATTATTTTAAATGATAAAAATATTGAAATTATTTACAAATAATAGTAAAATATTACAGTTTATCGCGGTCTAGCACAGATTGACGTTGAAGTTTTGCTATATTTGTAAATATTTTGGTTCATTTTTTTTATATTTGAAAATAACCTTCAAACTTAAATAATTGTAGAAATTATAATAATTGTATAGGTTTAAATGTTCATATATATATATATATATATATTCCATTTGAGGGTCTAATTTCTACAACTATTACAAGTTTGAGGGACAAATTTTGATATTTATATAAGCTTGAGAACTAAATTTTTAATTGATACTTTGAGAGTGCAATTGCAATTGCCACGATATTTAAGGGTGGTTTTTATAATTTTACAAAGTAGATGCCTCTTTCATTAGTAAGGTAAATCTTGAAAGTATAGGATAAGAAAATTATAAAATAAAGGTGTACAATTCAAGAAAATTATAAAATAAAGGTGTACAATTTTGGTTTCTAAACTTGTACGTGTTGAATGTATGATAGTTGAACCCTTTGGTCATTCAATCTTGAGTTTTCAGAATAAATTTGAGAACAAATTAAAATATCAATCTTAGGATGTAAGGCTGTGATTGCTAAAATTCAAAGCTTTTTGGCATTGCAAAGATTGAATTATATTCATCTATATATAACATATGTGTAAAATTGGAGGATTTGCCAATTAATATTAAGAATTTTAATTTGTATTTTTGCTATCTATATATACACAAAATATTAAAAAAAAATATCATGTGTTAATTTCAATATGAATATGCTTTTCCAAAAAAATCTCGATATGAATATGAAAGGAATATGACATATAAATAATTTGGGAGTAAAAACAATTTAAATTAAGTAATAGAAATATTCGTTAATGAGATGATAACGATATTTTATTGAAATATTTTTAAAATTAAAATTTCAATATTCATATCTACTTGGACAATTTAATGCTAATATGTTTCCATAAAATCTAATACTATGGTTCCGTTTAATAACAATTTCATTTTTAATTTTTTTTCTACTTATATTTATTTAATCTAAGTTTCCAATTATGATTTTCATATTTTCTTTTAAAGAAATCCCTCTTAGTCGAAAGCTATAAACAAAAACATTTTTTTGAAAACATTTTTTTAGTTTTCGAGATTTGGCTTGATCTTTGAAAGTGTTAATAGTATATAAACAACAAAGCATATAAATTTGTGAATAGAATTACCCGTTTGATAACCATCCGATTTTATATTTTCAGTGCTTGAAAATTATATTTTTTTCTCATAAATTCCAAACCATGATTTTATTTTTTCTAAATGGATAATTGGATTCTTAGCTAAATTCTAAAAACAAGAATAAATTTTGAAAAACTATATATATTTTTAGTTTTCAAAGCTTGGTCTGGGGTTAAATTAAAAAATAACGTGATTTTTAAAAGTAATAATAAAAATTAGGTACATAGGAAAGAAATTTCAAAAGTAGTGTTGAAGACAAAAGTATTGAAAAAACAGGGTAGTTTTTGGTAGAGGAAAAAATCGTATACCTGGTACACAATTATGTTTCAATCTAGTCAGCCATGTGAACCTGATCAAAGGACCAAACTCGTGGACAAGGTCCACAATTTTATTATTTGTATTTTTTTTTCCATTTTGATTGTTTTTTAATCTCTAACTAACAATTTTCTTTTTAGTATCAAAAACAATTTTGATTATTTTTTTTATTGTTTTATTCTTGATCTTTTATATCATACTCATTTACTAGATTCAGTATCTCATGATAAAATGTAATTTCATTAGTTCTTTAATTTCAAAATAGAAGTTTACATGAAATCAAAAGTTTGAATTACAAGTCACTCAGTTTTCCACAGGGGGTCACCTTTGTGTGCCTCTAGATTAGCTTTGCCTTGGTGCCGTTGTTGTCTACGAGGAATACGTCTTCGATCAGTGTTAACAATAATATTGAGTCATCTTTTCTGCTGAGTAATACTCTCTACATTTACCAATGTTTTGTCACACATTGAACCTAACTCTAATAAATTGTGTTGATCTGAATATTGTTGTACATCTTGGACAAAATTATTCTGTATGATGACAAAATTAATACTAAATAATGTTCATATCATATATTTGGGAAATGTAAGATAATAAAACTATTACTATGCAGTAATAGTAAGTGTCATCAGGTGTGATAAATCGTCTCATTATGGATTCATACTAGGAAAATTAGTCATCTGATACAGCTGGTTCATTTGTTATTTCTCCTTATGCACAAAAATCATGACGTGCATGCCAGTGCTGTATATATTCTATGTGAATTTGGCACTAGTCTTGGTCATGTTTACCTCTCAAATCAATCTAGTGTAGTATCGGGAATATATAGCACAATGGAGGTATTGTTTATTGCAGATCGAACTGTCTCAACACATGATCTGGTTGATGTCACTCTACTATATGGAAGCATATAAGAGAGCTAACGGTCAACTAAATGTCTTGACTATTGGGGTTGATGCCCTAAATCTCTTAGGATCCTATAGTTTGTAAACATTATTGAACAAACTCATTATGTATTTAATAAAATATTATATGATATTTTATTTATTGTCTATAAAATATATGATATTTGAGTTTCATTAACCACAAACTAATAAACTAACATCTAAGGTTATCTATGTAACTTAAACATGTATGTGAAACATACGAGTGGATCATGTTTAAGTAATAACCTAAATGTTTTGTAGTAAATAGATAAGGCTGAGTACCTTATCCTGATAACACTATGAGTATGTCCCATTTTGTAGGTGTTACAATTGTTGTAAAGTGCTACAAATGATTTGATCCTGATCATTCATGTATAGACATGTGAGTGAGGATATTCTATACAAAGGAGTTTGTATAAGACTAGACTACAAAATGTTTAATCTCATTATATAACGTCTTTCAAAATAGAAACTTACATTTCACCAGGATGACCATAGGTAACATGACCTGAATCCTGAGTGAATTGTGAATTTCTACCTATGAGGGCGGTCCTTTGATTTGTATGGGTGCGAGCGGCCAGAGCGCCAACTCAACAAGCCTACCATTTTGAGGATTCGTCTGATTGGAGAGCTAGGAACATAGCTACACAAGATGAAATTCACTCATTCCCTGAGGCAGAGGTAAGTAGATATATTGCTCCCTTAAGGGTTGATTCCGAGTCTTGAATAATGTGGTGCCACACCCTCTCTTAACCCGAGAGAGGTTTAGTCATAGTTGGACTATGATCTATTGTTCATTAGAGGGATCGGTGGTACTTAAGGATTTAGATGTAATTACAGAGGCAATACGGTAATTTGGCCTAGCTGTACTTTTGAGCAATTTGTGAAGGGTCATCATACTGTTGATTGGTTATATCCAATGGACACAGAAATATATCTGTAGTGCGAAGAGTGCAGTTGTCGATCTTTAGTGGAGTGCCCGACAGTTAACAGATGGTGAATAATTTAATTAAAGAACTTAATTAATTATTCATGTACTGTTGGAGATTCAAGATACATGTCCATGAGATCCCCTTGGTAGCTAAATAAGATTAATTGAGAATCAATTTTTGGATTTATTTGAATTGTTCAAATTAATAGAGGGATAATTAAGTTGTTTCAATTATATGTAATATAATTATCATAATGTATTTGATATATTGTAGCTTAATCAGAAGAAATAAATATTTGAATGAGATTCAAATATAGTTTCTATGAATTAGATTCATAGTTGTTAAATTTAATATAAATAAGATTTATATTAAATGACAAATAAAAGAGAAAAGAAACTATAGCTTATATTGTATGTGATACAATATTAAAACTATAGGTTATATGTTATATTTGATATAACATATAATTATATATATATATATAATATATATATATATATATATATATATATATAAATATATATATATATATATATATATATATATATATTTAATATAATATGATAAGTTAGTTATCATATTTATATTTATATTATTATTATTTTAATAATAAGGAAGGGAGTTACGACTCCCTTCCCCTTCTTTTCTTTCCACACGTAAGTTGGTGACAGTTATATTTAGCAAGTAGAAAAGAAAATTTTCTTCTTCTTCTTGCTAAATGTTGTTGAACGGTCGAGATAGCGAAGAGACGATAGAAGAGTTCTGTGTGTTTGAGTTTTTGAGAAAGTTCTCAATCTTTCCTCCTCTACATTAAGTTTTTCCCTCAAAACCAAAATAGCCAGAGCCTACCACTCTTGAGTTCTCACCCTGAGAATACCAAGGAAACATTCGTGGTAGTGTTCGTTTTTGTTTGAGGTTTTTTCTTGGAGAAAGTCTTCAAGAGGTTCTTGGTGCTGTTTGAGGGAAATCGTGAAGGAAAAGTCTTCAAAGCTGAGGTTTCTAAAACCTTTTCATAAGCATGTCATAATTTATAATTAAATACATATTTTGTTTCTTGTTTACCGTGAAATTCATATTCAATGAGAAAATGAAATTTGGTTGATCCGCTTCCGCTCAAGGTTACCTTCCTCATAGAATTCCTTCAATTGGTATCAGAACTAGGTTGTAGGTTTTTTATTCCAAATTCCATGCTTTTATTGAATTGGTTTTACAGTAATGATGGGTTTTATTTTCTGCATTCTGTTTCATGTTATGAATGATTATGAATGTGGCTTCGTTGATGGATGTTTTCAAGATAAAACTCTCTGTTTAAGGCTTATTTACAAATTTAGTTTGTAAAGGCCCCTGCATTTTTGGGCATTAGTCTTGCTATTGAGTCTGTAATTTGTAAGTTTGAGTCACTCATGTAGTCGCTCGTGCTGTTCCTAGGAAGCTTCAAAGAAAGGTTGCAAAGCACTATTTTGATGGAGAAGACGAAGCAATACTACGAGATCGTGTAACTCTTACTATGCAATCTTGTAGCTTTTGCTACACGATCGTGTAGCATTTGCTAAATGATTGTGTAGCTAATGCTACAAGATTGTGTAGACACTACACAATCGTACAACTAATGCTACAAGATCGTGTAGACTTTGCTACACAATCGTGCAGTCTTTCCTACAAGATCGCTTAGTTGCTTGCTCCACGATCGTGCAATCTTTCCTACAAGATCACTTAGTTCTTTTGCTACATGATCACTGCAAGATGGTTCATTGAAGGGTGGTTCAGTTCGAGCAGTTCAAGGCCCGGTTCACCTGTTTCTAACCGGATGACTCAAGTTTTTTTTTTTTTTTTTTTTTTTTTTGTAATAGATAACCTTTTATTTTCTCCTTTTAGAGGTCCTATCCCGTCCCATTAATTGTTAGTGTAAATATACATGCGATGTATGTTTAATATTATATGTCATAATGTATGTCATATAGTTTTAAAACCCACTATAGGTTATGCATTTATATTCATGCATCATTTTATATTATAAGTGTTATAATATATGAATATGCATGAATTAGATTACATAAAGCATGCTCATGCATCATGTAGTATAAATATTTTAGCATATGTATGCATGCATTATAGCATATCCATGCATCATTTATATTATAATTGTTATAATACATGGTTGAATGAATGTATGGAAAATATGCTATAGCATGATTCATTACTTAGTTATATAATTGTTATATATTAGTAATTTATGAAGATTGCATGAAGCATGACATTACCTTAGGTTAATTTATAAATATTATAATTAACTAAATATGTCAAGCATGCAATGGTTGTTTTTAATTGTTTCATTTATTTATAATTGTTATAACTAAATGAAATTAGAATTAAAATCAATAATTAAGAGTTGCATGCAAACCTTAGGCTATAATTTTTTTTTTAAAAAAAATATTTTAAAATATGATTGAGATAGACATAAGATCACATTTCTAATGAGATTAGAAATCTAAGTTTAATCTTTTAGTCGGTTTAATAGGATTAAATTGATTCTTAATAAAAGATTAAATATGTAACAAATGTATTTCTAAGGGATCTTTTGGCTAAAGCGGGTTCTAGCTAGGCTGGAGTACTTAAGTTGATGAAAATGTCGTACCCCTACCTTGGAACCTACCTGAAAGGTGAATTAGATAGATTTGTTACATGCATGCAAGTTTGATCGAAGTCTATTAAAGAGTTTAATGAGACTTCAATCAAAATTGTTTAATCATCAAAGACAAGAGTTGTATTTTAGTAAATTAAACTTGTATTTTAGTAAATTAAACAAACACTTAGATAGAATCAGTAGCCAGGTTTATCCTAAGTTAATTAACCTTAGGTAGAACATTTAGTGGGAGGAAAATGGGGTATATGATACTTCATTTTATCCTTTACACATTTCTCCCTATAAGTTCACACCGTGAGATCTACTCTCAGCCTTGAGGCACCATAGATGTCCCCCTATGGGTGGCATTTAGGTAGGTTAATAACATGGTGAATAGAGAGAGTGTTTATAGTGAGTGGGAGTGGGACGTGTGGCAACCCATCCCTTGGTCTCTCTCATTAGGTAAAATAAAGTTTCATGCATCGCCTCGTGGCATCGTGGGTGTCCCCTTAAAGGATGACTGTATTACCTAACGCTTCATTTGATCTCCAAAAATGGATAGGGTTGCTTTAGTTTCATGTCCCAATTGGTTTTTCCCTACGGTTGGATCATTGGACGGAACTCTAAAATCTAAAATGAGGGATTACACTTACGTAGAATTGTTAAGGATGTTAACAAATTCTAGACCGAATAATGGTGGCTATTAGTTACAGTGACAAGGTGTTGTTTCTGTCTAATGGCTGAGAATATTTCATTTTAGTGAAGGGGCACTTGATTACCCTTCGGTGACTTTTGTTCTGCCTCACTGAAATATCATTGGAAAATAGATGTAACTTAGGGTACACTAGACTATTTTGCTAAAATCTGATTGGTTTTCTTAAGTGGTTTAATGCAATTAGACTAAAATAGTTTGTTCTTTTTTAGCGTATTCTTTAAATGGCTATCGCAACTTTAAGTTTACTAGCCATGGATAAGTTAATGGGAGAAAACTACACTAGTTGGAAAAACAAAATCAATACTATTCTGATCATCGAAGATCTTCGATTTGTCCTAATGGAGGAACGTCCTCACATTCCACTTGCCAATGCTTCTCGAAATGTTCGGGAACCATATGAGCGTTGGACATGGAAAAACGAAAAGGTCCGAGCATACTCTTAGCAAGCCTTAATGAAGTCTTTGTTGGGATTGGTATCCTAATTCTCCCGGAGTCTCGTAGTTTGTAAACATTGTACACATTGTTATTAATAAAATAAAATTTATTTTATTTGCATTTGCTCATATCCAATAAACAACGATTTGTGGTTATTGTATGTAAACTTAAGTATGTATATGAGATATACAAATGAATCATGCCTTAAGTAATAACCTAAAAGGTCTGTAGTATAAGGATATACGAGGGATATTTTATCCTGGTGACATTATAGATGCGGCCCGATTTGTAGAGGTTTACAAGTGTTGTGAACTACTACAGATGGTTTGATCCTGACCATTCATGTGGAGACATGCGAGCAGAGGTGTCTTAAACAAAGAGTTGTATAAGACCTGACCACAAGATGATTAGTCTCTTTATATAACACCGTTGATACTTGAGACTTACGTCTCACTAAAATGACCATAGGTGACATGACCTTAATCCTGAGTGTTTTGGGAACTTCTACCTTTGAGGGCGGTCCTTTGATTAGTATGGGTGAGAGTTGGCAATATATTGCTAACTCAACAAGCCTACCTTTTTGGGATTTGTCTGATTGGGGAGCTGGGAACTCAGTTACACAAGACGAAATTCACTCCTTCCCCGAAGCAAGGGTAAGTAGATAGATTGCTCCCTTAAGGGTTGATTTTGGGTCTTGAAAATAGTGGCCACATCCTCTCTTTGGAAGAGAGGACCCAATCATAGTAGGACTATGACTTATTATTCATTAGAGGAACTAGTGGTACTTAAGGAGTTCGATGTAACTATAGGTGTAAAACGGTAAATTGACCTAGTTGTACTTATGAACGATTTGTGAAGGGTTATTGATAACTTGTAGAAGTACAAGTTATTTTTGCTCTTAAGTTGGAACAACTAAGGTTTTTAATGATAGATTCTCCTCATTTTTAGAAGAAACGCATGGATTTATTCAAACATTAACAAGCTCATGCAAAAGAAGTTTTATTACTAAATATTGCGGCACTAACACATTGTATTGCAGGATTTCAACGCAAAGATTAACGCTAATACATTAGACAAGTGCCGCAGGAAAAGCTCTAACACATGGGCCATGCGTTGAAGGGAGTTCAACGCAGAGAAGATTCATTGCTACAGGCTGATTGTGTCACATCACCACTTATAAGTATGGGCACCTGCAGCCGACGGTGTCTGAAAAGCTTCCATGCAGTAGGCCGCATTTGAAAAGCTTCCATGCAGCAAACGGTGTCTGAAAAGCTTTCGAGAGTCAGGCGACTAATCAGGGCATGGACTTTAATGCTGACCAGGGCATGGACTTTAATGCTGCCCATTCACCAAGTGGACGTGACCAACGCCTATAAATAGATGAAGTCCCTTCAAAGTCAAGAAGTTCGAAAATTATCAAGATCCTTACTCTCTGTATATTGTAGTCATAGTTTTAGTTCTTAGAAGCTGTGTTGTGGTGCCAGACAATCAGAAGGGTTGAGAACCACCACCACCGCTAGTCAGGGAGCGGAGGAAGCCATTCTTGAGAAAGACACTTCATCCAATTCCTATACAAGTGATTGTACACAACGAGATTGAGCCAAAGAAATACAAGAGATTGTATTCTTTGGCTTGACTCAGTTTCCTTCATCTCATTTATCGATTTCACTTCATTTGATTAAATATTGCTTTTGTAAAGACTCTCTGTTTCCTTATAAAATTCATATATTTGACCCATCATACTTGTCATTATTTATTTCTTGTTTATGTTGAATGCATTAATACTTTATGCCAAACTTCATTCCAACGCTCAAGCCAACTTGACAAATTGGTAAAAAGTATCTTTAACTTAGATTGTTCGAAAGAATAACTAAGCTGCATTAAATAGGACGCCTAGTACAGCTAGAGATAGACTTACTAGTGTCTATTGCATTCTGTGTTAGACGCATGCATCTTAGAGATAGGTTTTGTATGTTATTCGCATTGAGAAATGTTGAATGAAGTCTAACGCATGAATAAAAGATGAGCAAATCATTCCATCTCATTCACATCACATCCTGATTTGTGTACATTCATCTTAGACCGACACGTTCACTTACATTAAACTCCATTCTCATATGATCCGTCACTAACTACTCAACTCTTTTGCATCTCTTGCACAGGCACAATAATTTAGTGTAAATAACACATTTCTCACATTTATTTAGGAAAACCCCTACAATAGATATAACGCAAGGTTTGTGTTTAGTTAACTGAATCCCTGAGTTCGACCTTGGACTTACTAGGAACCTAAATTAGATTTATACTTGGGTCTGGTTTAGGAAAACTTGAACGTCATTAGAAGGAGTTGTGTGTGTTCTGTTGCATATATATGACGCCCTAACACATTACATTTACTTAAACGTATCAAAGCATAAACACATCACTTACAATTAGAACTTATTCTCCCAATTTAGTTTATACAATACACTCCTAGAGCGAATCACGATAGCAATGAACAAGTTTTTGGCGCCGTTGCTAGGGATTCAGAAACAAAACTAACCAGAAATTTCGTTTGTATCTGTTGTAGGAACACTTCAGTGAGGGAGTATTACATGTTAAGTCTAAGCTTGTGAACGTTTATGAGCATGGAGAGAACTCCTGAACTCAGACACGACCCTGCAATTGAAAGGACCTTCCGACATAGGAACTGATCTTATCGTCGTCGAGGTTGAGGTAGCAATTTCTCAAAACAACAGAACAGGCAACAAGAAATGGCGGAAGAACAAGCAAATCAGCAAGTAGCTCATGCTGCATAGAATCCGATCTTGAATGGCGAATAGCAGCACGCGTCCCATGAGGGAGTACGCGTCCCCTGTAACTGTATGATTTCTCTCTAGGAATCATATACCCAATGCCGGATGGAACCAGTTCGAGATGAAATCTATTATGCTTCAAATGCTCCAATCTGCTGGACAATTTGGGGGTGGTCATGGTGAAGATCCTCACGCCCACATGAAGTGTTTCTTGGAAACGTGTAATTCATTTGTGATTCTTGGAATCATCCCAGAGGCGATAATGCTGTCTTTGTTTCCCTATTCTTTGCATGATGACGCAAAACAATGGGTGAGCCTCACTGGAGCCTAGTGAAATCACCACCTGGGAGAAGTTGGTGAAAATTTTATGCAAAAATACTTCCCACCTACCACCAACGCGAAGAGGCGTCGAGAGATTAATGAACTTTGAACAAAGAAGATGCCGAGACCTTAAGCACCGCATGAGAGCGTTTTAAAGGGCTTGGTCAAAGAATTGTCTGAACCATGGACTACTCTCTAACTATCTAAATGGAGATGTTTTATGGAGGACTGAATAGAGCATCACAGATGCAGCAAAACGCAGTAGCAACTGTGGACTTATGGACCAAATCTTACACTGAGGCTAAAGAGATACTAGCCGCATTGCTAAACACAATATGGAGTGTATGGATGATACGTTGATGGAAGACCGCATTGCTAAACACAATATGGAATGTTATGATGATACGTTAATTTATCGATTCTAACGCAATAGCCACACTTTCTGCTCAAGTGGCTACTATGATCAGCCTTCTGCAGAACATAACGCTGGGAAATGCATTAAATCAGCAGAAGGTGAATCAGGTTAGAGGCGTTTGGCAGCCCATGGTTAGCTGTGTGGGCTGTGGAGATCTCACTCCTATGCTAAATGTCCACAAAACCCTCAGTCAGTATATTTTATAAAACAACCCATTCTCTAA